>NC_074699.1:37058602-37100637 GCF_029448725.1 Salvelinus fontinalis | reverse complement strand
TACTGGAATCTATTTCTGGATCTCTATGCACCTTGACGTAGATTCTACTGGAATCTATTTCTGGATCTCTATTGGAGGGATGCGACGCCATTCGTCCACAATACATTTAGTTGATAGTGGTGTTCAATGTGGTTGATATCTGGTAACTGAGACAGCCTTTTTCTAAAATGGATTAAATACAAATTGTTCCTCATCAATCTACATACAATACCCCATAATGACAAAGGGAAAACAGGTTTTTAGAAGTTTTTTTGCAAATGTATAGAAAATTAAAAAACAGGAAATACCTTATGTACATAAGTATTCAGACCCTTTGCTATTAGACTCAAAATTGAGCTCAGTTGCATCCTGTTTCTACAACTTGATTGGAGTCCACCTGTGGTAAATTCAGTTGATTGGATATGATTAGGAAAGGCACACACCTGTCTATATAAGGTCCCACAGTTGACAGTGCATGTCAGAGCAAACACCAAGCCATGAGGTCGAAGGAATTGTCTGTAGAGCTCCGAGACAGGATTGTGTCGAGGCACAGATGTGGGGAAGGGTAACAACACATTTCTGCAGCATTGAAGGTCCTCAAGAACACAGTGGCCACCAAGACTTTTCCTAGAGCTGGCTGTTCGGCCAAACTGAGCAATCGAGGGAGAAGGGCCTTGGTCAGGGAGGTGACCGAGAACCCGATGGTCACTCTGACAGAGCTCCAGAGTTCCTCTGTGGAAATGGGAGAATCTTCCAGAAGAACAACCATCTCTGCAGCACTCCACCAATCAGGCCTTTATGGTAGTGTTACGTTCCCCAGTTTCTGTGTTGTGGGTTTGTGTATATATGTATGTGTGTATTTCAGGAAATGACTTCCTGGATTTCCCCCAAGCAGCTGATTGGTCGGACCCATTGCAGATTGGAGCTCTGATCCCGCCCTCTCGTTAGGGGATACAGCTGTACAACTCCTTCTGCAGCTGGATAAAAGCCAGTGTTCCTTTGTTAGGAGAGAGAGCTTCTTGGATGAACTGTGTTGGTTTTTTGCTCAGAGACAGTTTTGTTGAAAGTATTTTGTAGCCACTACTTCTGAAGTATGTGTGTGCCAATAGGACTCAGTGTTTTTTGATTATTGAAATTGTTCACTTTAGGTTTTGTATTATTCTGTTACATTTGTTCCTAGGGGGGAAGGGGAAGGCACCTTGGGGGTACTTAGGCAAGAGGCCTGCGGGCATACATATGTAACCGATGTGAAATGGCTAGCTAGTTAGCGGTGGTGTGCGCTCACTCGCTCTGAGATCTGAAGTAGTTGTTCCCCTTTCTCTGCAAGGGCCGCGGTTTTTGTGGCGCGATGGGTAACGATGCTTCGTGGGTGACTGTTGTTGATGTGTGCAGAGGGTTCCCTGGTTCGAGCCCAGGTTGGGGCGAGGAGAGGGACGGAAGCTAAACTGTTACATTGATGCTGTTGACCCGGGTCACTGGGTCACTTTACCTCTTTACCTCCACCTACAGTCACATACCTCTTTACCTCCACCTACAGTCACATACCTCTTTACCTCCACCTACAGTCACATACCTCTTTACCTCCACCTACAGTCACATACCTCTATACCTCCACCTACAGTCCCATACCTCTTTCATTCCGCGGTGAGTTGAATGTAGCCTTCCCTCCAAGAGACGTACGTAACAGTAGAGTGGCCAGACGGAAGCCACTCCTCAGTAAAAGGCACATGACAGCCCGCTTGGAGTTTTGCCAAAACGGCACCTAAAGGACTCTCAGATCATGAGAAACAAGATTCTCTGGTCTGATGAAACCAAGCGTCACGTCTGGAGGAAACCCTGGCACCATCCCTACGGTGAAGCATGGTGGTTGCAGCATCATGCTATGGGGATGTTTATCTATCGGCAGGCACTGGGAGACTAGTCAGGATCGAGGGAAAGATGAACGGTGCAAAGTACAGAGAGATCATTGATGAAAACTTGCTCTGGACCTCAGACTGTGTTGAAGGTTCACCTTCCAACATGACAACAACCCTAAGCACACAGCCAAGACAACGCAGGAGTGGCTTCAGGACAAGTCTGAATGTCCTTGAGTTGCCCCGACTTGAACCCGATCGAACATCTCGAGAGAGAGAGAGAGAGAGAGAGAGAGAGAGAGAGAGAGAGACTGGAAAATTGCTGTGCAGCGACGCTCCCCATCCAACCTGACAGAGCTTGACAGGATCTGCAGAGAAGAATGGGAGAAACTCCCCAAATACAGGTGTGCCAAGCATGTAGCGTCATACCCAAGAAGACTCGAGGCTATAATCACTGCTAAAGGTGCTTCAACAAAGTACTGAGTAAAGGGTCTGAATACTTATGTAAATGTAATATTTCAGTTTTTGCTTTGTCATTACGGGGTATTGTGTGTAGATTGATGAGGGGAAAAAAACGATTTAATACATTTTAGAATAAGGCTGTAACGTAACAAAATGTGGGAAAAAATCTAAGGGTCTGAATACTTTCCGAATGCTCTGTATTACAGCCTTATACAGTAGATCTATCATCTATATGTAGTGGTTAGTGGGTACTCAGAGGTTGGCTTATAGAACTATACTAGATCAGTCTAGTGGCTAACCATTAGCTGCTACTCAGAGGTTGGCTTATAGAACTATACTAGATCAGTCTAGTGGCTAACCATTAGCTGCTACTCAGAGGTTGGCTTATAGAACTATACTAGATCAGTCTAGTGGCTAACCACTAGCTGCTACTCAGAGGTTGGCTTATAGAACTATACTAGATCAGTCTAGTGGCTAACCACTAGCTGCTACTCAGAGGTTGGCTTATAGAACTATACTAGATCAGTCTAGTGGCTAACCATTAGCTGCTACTCAGAGGTTGGCTTATAGAACTATACTAGATCAGTCTAGTGGCTAACCATTAGCTGCTACTCAGAGGTTGGCTTGACAGTCTGTGCTGGTATTTGAGTGTCTTGGTCCTGGACATGCCAAGCTTTATATTGAGACCATTTTTTAAATCCAGACAAGCAGGCAGACAAGCAGGCAGACAAGCAGGCAGACAAGCAGGCAGGCAAGCAGGCAGGCAAGCAGGCAGACAAGCAGGCAGACAAGCAGGCAGACAAGCAGGCAGACAAGCAGGCAGGCAAGCAGGCAGGCAAGCAGGCAGACAAGCAGGCAGACAAGCAGGCAGACAAGCAGGCAGACAGGCAGGCAGGCAGGCAGGCAGGCAGACAGACAGAGAGCCAGACAGGACGACAGACAGACAGCCAGACAGGCAGCTGACTGAGTCCCAGAGCAGATCAGGCTGTCAGAAGTATCTCTCCGCTGGGCTGAGGTTACATAGTCCTGCAGTTATCTATAGTAACACAGTAACAGAGTCGCATTGGAGCTCACAGCTACCTGCCGCTTTTAACACAAAATCCGGGGAGGGGCCAAGCTGGGTATAAGACTGTACCATCTGCATGTAAATGGATGAGAGAGCTTCCAACTGCTTGAGCTATGTTGTTGATGTAAATTGAGAAGAGCGTGGGGCCTTAGGATTGAGCCTTGGGGTACTCCCTTGGTGACAGGCAGTGGCTGAGACAGCAGATGTTCTATCTTTATACACTGCACTCTCTGAGGTAGTTAGCAAACCAAGCCAAAGACCCCTCAGAGACACCAAGACTCCTTAGCCGGCCTACAAGAATGGAATGGTCTACTGTATCAAAAGCTTTGGCTAAGTCAATAAAAATAGCAGCACAACATTACTTAGAATCAAGGGCGATGGTGACATTATTGAGGACCTTTAAGGTTGCAGTGACACATCTATAACCTGAGCGGAAACCAGATTGCATACCAAAGAGAATACTATAGACATCAAGAAAGCCAGTCAGTTGATTATTGACAAGTATTTCCAACAAATTGGCCTATAACAATTAGGATCAGCTTGATCTCCCCCTTTACATTAAAGAAGCACCTTGGCTGCCTTCCAAGCAATGGGAACCTCCCCAGAGAGGAGAGACAGATTAGAAAGGTCAGAGATAGGCTTGGTGATGATAGGGGCAGCAACCTTAAAGGGGCAGCAACCTTAAAGGGGCAGCAACCTTAAAGGGGCAGCAACTTTAAAGGGGCAGCAACTTTAAAGGGGCAGCAACCTTAAAGGGGCAGCAACCTTAAAGGGGCAGCAACCTTAAAGGGGCAGCAACCTTAAAGGGGCAGCAACCTTAAAGGGGCAGCAACCTTAAAGGGGCAGCAACCTTAAAGGGGCAGCAACCTTAAAGGGGCAGCAACCTTAAAGGGGCATTAACCTTAAAGGGGCAGCAACCTTAAAGGGGCAGCAACCTTAAAGGGGCAGCAACCTTAAAGGGGCATTAACTTTAAAGGGGCAGCAACCTTAAAGGGGCAGCAACTTTAAAGGGGCAGCAACCTTAAAGGGGCAGCAACCTTAAAGGGGCAGCAACCTTAAAGGGGCAGCAACCTTAAAGGGGCAGTAACCTTAAAGAAGAAAGGGTCTAAACCATCTGAACCAGATGTGTTGTTGTTGCGTCCAGTTTAAGGAGCACCTCAGACTCAGTGAAAACTGTACCAGATCATACGTTTTTTGGCAATTTCTCGCGTGGAATAGCCTTCATTTCTCAGAACAAGAATAGACTGACGAGTTTCAGAAGAAAGTTCTTTGTTTCTGGTCATTTTGAGCCTGTAATCGAAACCCACAAATGCTGATGCTCCAGATACTCAACTATTCTAAAGAAGGCCAGTTTTATTGCTTCTTTAATCAGGACAACAGTTTTCAGCTGTGCTAACAGAATTCCAAAAGTGTTTTCTAATGATCAATTAGCCTTTTAAAATGATGAACTTGGATTAGCTAACACAACGTGCCATTGGAACACAGGAGTGATGGTTGCTGATAATGGGCCTCTGTACACCTATGTAGATATTCCATATTAAAAATCAGCCGTTTCCAGCTACAATAGTCATTTACAACATTAACAATGTCTACACTGTATTTCTGATTAATTTGATATTATTTTAACGGAAAAAAAAAAAAAAGAGCTTTTCTTTCAAAAACAAGAACATTTCTTAGTGTCCCCAAACGTTTGAACGGTAGTGTACATTACGTCGTCCAAAGCACTGGAACTAAAACGACTAGTTATCTCAGACATCCTGTTGTATCATGACAGATACACGCCGCCATTTATGTTTGTGTCATCTATCTCCTCCAGAGATTAAGGTACATGTAGGAATTACTACATTTTAATTCAAGATCATTTGTATAGCTCAAAATAATGAATTTGTATAGCTCATTTCTACTGTATTTCTACTGTATTTTGAAATGAACCATAAAACTGACTGTCTCAGCCATGTTGTTAGTTCGTAGGTGAGTGTTCTTCAGAGAGCTGTGTCGTGCCACGTAGTTCCCACACCCTGTGGTGGTTAGGAGGCTTGTGATACAGCTTGCTCTGGGCTTTTAGCACTGTGGTGAAGGGCTCTAAACCACCACGGTTTCTACATGGACGACGGCTTCTGGTGAACTGGCTGCTGGTTGGCTTTAAGGCCATGTGGCTTGTTGGTAGCTTGCAGCTGGGCCTTACTTTGCAAAGAGAGTGCAGGCAAAGTGAAGAGCACCTGCACCTGCATGACAAGTAGAAAACTTAGTGGTGAGGTGGGTTGGTAAGCTGAGTAGGACAGACAGTGGCTTTGTCTTCAGCAGTCGTGCCAACTGAAAGGTAGACAGGCAGGCAGACAGGCAGGCAGGCAGACAGACAGACAGACAGACAGACAGAGATTGAAGGGAGTTTGAGGCAGACAGGCAGACAGGCAGGCAGACAGACAGACAGGCAGACAGACAGGCAGACAGACAGGCAGACAGACAGACAGGCAGACAGACAGGCAGACAGACTGAACACCCAGGTTGGTACGGTTCTCTTTCTAAAGACCAACTGAGATTGATGACGTTTTGAAAGCCAAGTAAAGGTTGAAGGCTTCAGGTTTCCCAGATAGCGTCTGTGTCTCTAACATTAGTGTTGTGTGGCCTGGCCCTGCTAGAATAAGACTACTGTTTGTCTCAATCACATCTCCCATCTAGGCCCCGAGCCCCAATTTGCACCCTAGTCCCAAATGTAGTGCACTAGTTATGTATGGTGCTCTGGTTAAAAGCAGTGCACTATGAAAGGAAACAGGGTGTCAGTTGGGATGCCCCGGGGCTTTCTCTCTCAGTCACTCACAATCTCAAACGGGACACACGTCCACAAAGTCATGACACGGTTGACCTCTAGTCTACTTCTGAGAGACTTTGAAGACTGTAGCACATGGAAGCATGACAACATGTGGCTCAGTGGAGAAACGAACAAGATAGAATGGGTCTGTTTATGACGTCACAATACCTCTTCACGGACACGGAGTCTTGTTAGTGACCGTGGCAACGCAGTACAATGCTCTCTCTCTCTCTCAGAGAGGAGGGGAAGGAGAAACGAGGATCAAATGGCACCCTATTCCCTATATAGTGCACTAGTTTTGGCATACTGCCTCTGAACCAGATGGTCTGTATATACTGCCTCTGATCCTGATGGTCTGTTTATACTGCCTCTGATCCTGATGGTCTGTATATACTGCCTCTGATCCTGATGGTCTGTTTATACTGCCTCTGAACCTGATGGTCTGTTTATACTGCCTCTGATCCTGATGGTCTGTTTATACTGCCTCTGATCCTGATGGTCTGTTTATACTGCCTCTGAACCTGACGGTCTGTTTATACTGCCTCTGAACCTGATGGTCTGTTTATACTGCCTCTGAACCTGACGGTCTGTTTACACTGCCTCTGAACCTGATGGTCTGTTTATACTGCCTCTGAACCTGATGGTCTGTTTATACTGCCTCTGATCCTGATGGTCTGTTTATACTGCCTCTGAACCTGATGGTCTGTTTATACTGCCTCTGATCCTGATGGTCTGCTTATACTGCCTCTGAACCTGATGGTCTGTTTATACTGCCTCTGAACCTGATGGTCTGTTTATACTGCCTCTGAACCTGATGGTCTGTTTATACTGCCTCTGAACCTGATGGTCTGTTTATACTGCCTCTGATCCTGATGGTCTGTTTATACTGCCTCTGAACCTGATGGTCTGTTTACACTGCCTCTGAACCTGATGGTCTGTTTACACTGCCTCTGATCCTGATGGTCTGTTTATACTGCCTCTGATCCTGATGGTCTGTTTATACTGCCTCTGAACCTGATGGTCTGTTTATACTGCCTCTGATCCTGATGGTCTGTTTATACTGCCTCTGAACCTGATGGTCTGTTTATACTGCCTCTGATCCTGATGGTCTGTTTATACTGCCTCTGATCCTGATGGTCTGTTTATACTGCCTCTGATCCTGATGGTCTGTTTATACTGCCTCTGATCCTGATGGTCTGTTTATACTGCCTCTGAACCTGATGGTCTGTTTATACTGCCTCTGAACCTGATGGTCTGTTTATACTGCCTCTGAACCTGATGGTCTGTTTATACTGCCTCTGATCCTGATGGTCTGTTTATACTGCCTCTGATCCTGATGGTCTGTTTATACTGCCTCTGATCCTGATGGTCTGTTTATACTGCCTCTGATCCTGATGGTCTGTTTATACTGCCTCTGAACCTGATGGTCTGTTTATACTGCCTCTGATCCTGATGGTCTGTTTATACTGCCTCTGATCCTGATGGTCTGTTTATACTGCCTCTGAACCTGATGGTCTGTTTATACTGCCTCTGAACCTGATGGTCTGTTTATACTGCCTATGATCCTGATGGTCTGTTTATACTGCCTCTGAACCTGATGGTCTGTTTATACTGCCTCTGAACCTGATGGTCTGTTTATACTGCCTCTGAACCTGATGGTCTGTTTATACTGCCTCTGAACCTGATGGTCTGTTTATACTGCCTCTGAACCTGATGGTCTGTTTATACTGCCTCTGAACCTGATGGTCTGTTTATACTGCCTCTGAACCTGATGGTCTGTTTATACTGCCTCTGAACCTGACGGTCTGTTTATACTGCCTCTGAACCTGACGGTCTGTTTATACTGCCTCTGAACCTGATGGTCTGTTTATACTGCCTCTGAACCTGATGGTCTGTTTATACTGCCTCTGAACCTGATGGTCTGTTTATACTGCCTCTGAACCTGATGGTCTGTTTATACTGCCTCTGAACCTGATGGTCTGTTTATACTGCCTCTGAACCTGATGGTCTGTTTATACTGCCTCTGAACCTGATGGTCTGTTTATACTGCCTCTGAACCTGATGGTCTGTTTATACTGCCTCTGAACCTGATGGTCTGTTTATACTGCCTCTGATCCTGATGGTCTGTTTATACTGCCTCTGAACCTGATGGTCTGTTTATACTGCCTCTGAACCTGATGGTCTGTTTACACTGCCTCTGAACCTGATGGTCTGTTTATACTGCCTCTGATCCTGATGGTCTGTTTATACTGCCTCTGATCCTGATGGTCTGTTTATACTGCCTCTGAACCTGATGGTCTGTTTATACTGCCTCTGAACCTGATGGTCTGTTTATACTGCCTCTGAACCTGATGGTCTGTTTATACTGCCTCTGAACCTGACGGTCTGTTTATACTGCCTCTGAACCTGATGGTCTGTTTATACTGCCTCTGATCCTGACGGTCTGTTTATACTGCCTCTGAACCTGATGGTCTGTTTATACTGCCTCTGAACCTGATGGTCTGTTTATACTGCCTCTGATCCTGATGGTCTGTTTATACTGCCTCTGATCCTGATGGTCTGTTTATACTGCCTCTGAACCTGATGGTCTGTTTATACTGCCTCTGAACCTGATGGTCTGTTTATACTGCCTCTGAACCTGATGGTCTGTTTATACTGCCTCTGAACCTGATGGTCTGTTTATACTGCCTCTGAACCTGATGGTCTGTTTATACTGCCTCTGATCCTGATGGTCTGTTTATACTGCCTCTGAACCTGATGGTCTGTTTATACTGCCTCTGAACCTGATGGTCTGTTTATACTGCCTCTGAACCTGATGGTCTGTTTATACTGCCTCTGATCCTGATGGTCTGTTTATACTGCCTCTGAACCTGATGGTCTGTTTATACTGCCTCTGATCCTGATGGTCTGTTTATACTGCCTCTGAACCTGATGGTCTGTTTATACTGCCTCTGAACCTGATGGTCTGTTTATACTGCCTCTGTTCCTGATGGTCTGTTTATACTGCCTCTGATCCTGATGGTCTGTTTATACTGCCTCTGAACCTGATGGTCTGTTTATACTGCCTCTGATCCTGATGGTCTGTTTATACTGCCTCTGAACCTGATGGTCTGTTTATACTGCCTCTGAACCTGACGGTCTGTTTATACTGCCTCTGAACCTGATGGTCTGTTTATACTGCCTCTGAACCTGATGGTCTGTTTATACTGCCTCTGAACCTGATGGTCTGTTTATACTGCCTCTGATCCTGACGGTCTGTTTATACTGCCTCTGAACCTGATGGTCTGTTTATACTGCCTCTGAACCTGATGGTCTGTTTATACTGCCTCTGAACCTGATGGTCTGTTTACGCTGCCTCTGATCCTGATGGTCTGTTTACGCTGCCTCTGAACCTGATGGTCTGTTTACGCTGCCTCTGATCCTGATGGTCTGTTTATACTGCCTCTGAACCTGATGGTCTGTTTATACTGCCTCTGAACCTGACGGTCTGTTTATACTGCCTCTGATCCTGATGGTCTGTTTATACTGCCTCTGAACCTGATGGTCTGTTTATACTGCCTCTGAACCTGATGGTCTGTTTATACTGCCTCTGATCCTGATGGTCTGTTTATACTGCCTCTGAACCTGATGGTCTGTTTATACTGCCTCTGAACCTGATGGTCTGTTTATACTGCCTCTGAACCTGATGGTCTGTTTATACTGCCTCTGAACCTGATGGTCTGTTTATACTGCCTCTGAACCTGACGGTCTGTTTATACTGCCTCTGAACCTGATGGTCTGTTTATACTGCCTCTGAACCTGATGGTCTGTTTATACTGCCTCTGAACCTGATGGTCTGTTTATACTGCCTCTGAACCTGATGGTCTGTTTATACTGCCTCTGAACCTGATGGTCTGTTTATACTGCCTCTGAACCTGATGGTCTGTTTATACTGCCTCTGAACCTGATGGTCTGTTTATACTGCCTCTGATCCTGATGGTCTGTTTATACTGCCTCTGAACCTGATGGTCTGTTTATACTGCCTCTGAACCTGATGGTCTGTTTACACTGCCTCTGAACCTGATGGTCTGTTTATACTGCCTCTGATCCTGATGGTCTGTTTATACTGCCTCTGATCCTGATGGTCTGTTTATACTGCCTCTGAACCTGATGGTCTGTTTATACTGCCTCTGAACCTGATGGTCTGTTTATACTGCCTCTGATCCTGATGGTCTGTTTATACTGCCTCTGAACCTGATGGTCTGTTTATACTGCCTCTGAACCTGACGGTCTGTTTATACTGCCTCTGATCCTGATGGTCTGTTTATACTGCCTCTGAACCTGATGGTCTGTTTATACTGCCTCTGAACCTGATGGTCTGTTTATACTGCCTCTGAACCTGATGGTCTGTTTATACTGCCTCTGAACCTGATGGCCTGTTTATACTGCCTCTGAACCTGATGGTCTGTTTATACTGCCTCTGAACCTGATGGTCTGTTTATACTGCCTCTGAACCTGATGGTCTGTTTATACTGCCTCTGAACCTGATGGTCTGTTTATACTGCCTCTGAACCTGATGGTCTGTTTACACTGCCTCTGATCCTGATGGTCTGTTTACGCTGCCTCTGAACCTGATGGTCTGTTTATACTGCCTCTGATCCTGATGGTCTGTTTATACTGCCTCTGTTCCTGATGGTCTGTTTATACTGCCTCTGATCCTGATGGTCTGTTTATACTGCCTCTGATCCTGATGGTCTGTTTATACTGCCTCTGAACCTGATGGTCTGTTTATACTGCCTCTGATCCTGATGGTCTGTTTATACTGCCTCTGATCCTGATGGTCTGTTTATACTGCCTCTGTTCCTGATGGTCTGTTTATACTGCCTCTGAACCTGATGGTCTGTTTATACTGCCTCTGAACCTGATGGTCTGTTTATACTGCCTCTGAACCTGATTGGATCACATAATCCCGTCTGTCAATGCAGAGAACTTCCCATTGGATTGGTTCTGATGTGACCCAGTCTGTCGATGCAGGGGACTTCCCATTGGATTGGTTCTGATATAATATAATCCAGTCTGTCGATGAAGGGGACTTCCCATTGGATTGGTTCTGATATGACCCAGTCTGTCAATGCAGGGGACGTCCCATTGGATTGGTTCTGATATGACCCAGTCTGTCAATGCAGAGAACTTCCCATTGGATTGGTTCTGATATGACCCAGTCTGTCAATGCAGGGGACTTCCCATTGGATTGGTTCTGATATGACCCAGTCTGTCAATGCAGAGAACTTCCCATTGGATTGGTTCTGATATGACCCAGTCTGTCAATGCAGGGGACTTCCCATTGGATTGGTTCTGATATGACCCAGTCTGTCAATGCAGAGAACTTCCCATTGGATTGGTTCTGATATGACCCAGTCTGTCAATGCAGAGAACTTCCAATTGGATTGGTTCTGATATGACCCAGTCTGTCAATGCAGGGGACTTCCCATTGGATTGGTTCTGATATGACCCAGTCTGTCAATGCAGGGGACTCCCAATTGGATTGGTTCTGATGTGACCCAGTCTGTCTGTGGATCCTGTGAGTCATATTCGTGTTGATTCCATGTCAACTCCCCATTTTAGGAAATAAACTGAATTGCAATTCACACATTTCACTCAAGGACTGTGAACAGTAGGATTTCAGTGATGAAGAACTTGCCCCATCACGGGGTGCCACTGCCAGCCGTTTGGGGACAGCAGTAGAATGGAGGTTTGATGACGTTAGTACGGTGACAGCAGTAGAATGGAGGTTTGATGACGTTAGTACGGTGACAGCAGTAGAATGGAGGTTTGATGACGTTAGTACGGTGACAGCAGTAGAATGGAGGTTTGATGACGTTAGTACGGTGACAGCAGTAGAATGGAGGTTTGATGACGTTAGTACGGTGACAGCAGTAGAATGGAGGTTTGATGACGTCAGTACGGTGACAGCAGTAGAATGGAGGTTTGATGACGTCAGTACGGTGACAGCAGTAGAATGGAGGTTTGATGACGTCAGTACGGTGACAGCAGTAGAATGGAGGTTTGATGACGTTAGTACGGTGACAGCAGTAGAATGGAGGTTTGATGACGTCAGTACGGTGACAGCAGTAGAATGGAGGTTTGATGACGTTAGTACGGGGACAGCAGTAGAATGGAGGTTTGATGACGTCAGTACGGTGACAGCAGTAGAATGGAGGTTTGATGACGTTAGTACGGTGACAGCAGTAGAATGGAGGTTTGATGACGTTAGTACGGTGACAGCAGTAGAATGGAGGTTTGATGACGTCAGTACGGTGACAGCAGTAGAATGGAGGTTTGATGACGTTAGTACGGTGACAGCAGTAGAATGGAGGTTTGGTGACGTCAGTACGGTGACAGCAGTAGAATGGAGGTTTGATGACGTCAGTACGGTGACAGCAGTAGAATGGAGGTTTGATGACGTTAGTACGGTGACAGCAGTAGAATGGAGGTTTGGTGACGTTAGTACGGTGACAGCAGTAGAATGGAGGTTTGATGACGTCAGTACGGTGACAGCAGTAGAATGGAGGTTTGATGATGTTAGTTCGGTGACAGTAGTAGAATGGAGGTTTGATGACGTTAGTACGGTGACAGCAGTAGAATGGAGGTTTGATGACGTCAGTACGGTGACAGCAGTAGAATGGAGGTTTGATGACGTCAGTACGGTGACAGCAGTAGAATGGAGGTTTGATGACGTTAGTACGGTGACAGCAGTAGAATGGAGGTTTGATGACGTTAGTACGGGGACAGCAGTAGAATGGAGGTTTGATGACGTTAGTACGGTGACAGCAGTAGAATGGAGGTTTGATGACGTCAGTACGGTGACAGCAGTAGAATGGAGGTTTGGTGACGTCAGTACGGTGACAGCAGTAGAATGGAGGTTTGATGACGTTAGTACGGTGACAGCAGTAGAATGGAGGTTTGATGACGTTAGTACGGTGACAGCAGTAGAATGGAGGTTTGATGACGTCAGTACGGGGACAGCAGTAGAATGGAGGTTTGATGACGTCAGTACGGTGACAGCAGTAGAATGTAGGTTTGATGACGTTAGTTATGGTGACAGCAGTAGAATGGAGGTTTGATGACGTCAGTACGGGGACAGCACTAGAATGGAGGTTTGATGACGTTAGTACGGTGACAGCAGTAGAATGGAGGTTTGTTGACGTTAGTTATGGTGACAGCAGTAGAATGGAGGTTTGATGACGTCAGTACGGGGACAGCAGTAGAATGGAGGTTTGATGACGTTAGTACGGGGACAGCAGTAGAATGGAGGTTTGATGACGTTAGTACGGTGACAGCAGTAGAATGGAGGTTTGATGACGTTAGTACGGTGACAGCAGTAGAATGGAGGTTTGATGACGTTAGTACGGTGACAGCAGTAGAATGGAGGTTTGATGACGTTAGTACGGTGACAGCAGTAGAATGGAGGTTTGATGACGTTAGTACGGTGACAGCAGTAGAATGGAGGTTTGATGACGTTAGTACGATGACAGCAGTAGAATGGAGGTTTGATGACGTCAGTACGGTGACAGCAGTAGAATGGAGGTTTGATGACGTCAGTACGGTGACAGCAGTAGAATGGAGGTTTGATGACGTCAGTACGGGGACAGCAGTAGAATGGAGGTTTGATGACGTTAGTATGGGGACAGCAGTAGAATGGAGGTTTGATGACGTCAGTACGGTGACAGCAGTAGAATGGAGGTTTGATGACGTTAGTACGGTGACAGCAGTAGAATGGAGGTTTGATGACGTTAGTACGGTGCCAGCAGTAGAATGGAGGTTTGATGACGTCAGTACGGTGACAGCAGTAGAATGGAGGTTTGATGACGTTAGTACGGTGACAGCAGTAGAATGGAGGTTTGGTGACGTCAGTACGGGGACAGCAGTAGAATGGAGGTTTGATGACGTCAGTACGGTGACAGCAGTAGAATGGAGATTTGATGACGTCAGTACGGTGACAGCAGTAGTATGGAGGTTTGATGACGTTAGTACGGTGACAGCAGTAGAATGGAGGTTTGATGACGTTAGTACGGTGACAGCAGTAGAATGGAGGTTTGATGACGTCAGTACGGTGACAGCAGTAGAATGGAGGTTTGGTGACGTTAGTTATGGTGACAGCAGTAGAATGGAGGTTTGATGACGTCAGTACGGTGACAGCAGTAGAATGGAGGTTTGATGACGTTAGTACGGTGACAGCAGTAGAATGGAGGTTTGATGACGTCAGTACGGTGACAGCAGTAGAATGGAGGTTTGATGACGTTAGTACGGTGACAGCAGTAGAATGGAGGTTTGATGACGTCAGTACGGTGACAGCAGTAGAATGGAGGTTTGATGACGTTAGTACGGTGACAGCAGTAGAATGGAGGTTTGATGACGTTAGTACGGTGACAGCAGTAGAATGGAGGTTTGATGACGTTAGTACGGTGACAGCAGTAGAATGGAGGTTTGATGACGTTAGTACGGTGACAGCAGTAGAATGGAGGTTTGATGACGTCAGTACGGTGACAGCAGTAGAATGGAGGTTTGATGACGTCAGTACGGTGACAGCAGTAGAATGGAGGTTTGGTGACGTTAGTTATGGTGACAGCAGTAGAATGGAGGTTTGATGACGTCAGTACGGTGACAGCAGTAGAATGGAGGTTTGATGACGTTAGTACGGTGACAGCAGTAGAATGGAGGTTTGATGACGTCAGTACGGTGACAGCAGTAGAATGGAGGTTTGATGACGTTAGTACGGTGACAGCAGTAGAATGGAGGTTTGATGACGTTAGTTCGGTGACAGCAGTAGAATGGAGGTTTGATGACGTTAGTACGGTGACAGCAGTAGAATGGAGGTTTGATGACGTTAGTACGGTGACAGCACTAGAATGGAGGTTTGATGACGTCAGTACGGTGACAGCAGTAGAATGGAGGTTTGATGACGTTAGTACGGTGACAGCAGTAGAATGGAGGTTTGATGACGTTAGTACGGTGACAGCAGTAGAATGGAGGTTTGATGACGTCAGTACGGTGACAGCAGTAGAATGGAGGTTTGATGACGTTAGTACGGTGACAGCAGTAGAATGGAGGTTTGATGACGTTAGTACGGTGACAGTAGTAGAATGGAGGTTTGATGACGTTAGTACGGTGACAGCAGTAGAATGGAGGTTTGATGACGTTAGTACGGGGACAGCAGTAGAATGGAGGTTTGATGACGTCAGTACGGTGACAGCAGTAGAATGGAGGTTTGATGACGTTAGTACGGTGACAGCAGTAGAATGGAGGTTTGATGACGTCAGTACGGTGACAGCAGTAGAATGGAGGTTTGATGACGTTAGCACGGGGACAGCAGTAGAATGGAGGTTTGATGACGTCAGTACGGTGACAGCAGTAGAATGGAGGTTTGATGACGTTAGTACGGTGACAGCAGTAGAATGGAGGTTTGATGACGTCAGTACGGGGACAGCAGTAGAATGGAGGTTTGATGACGTTAGTACGGGGACAGCAGTAGAATGGAGGTTTGATGACGTCAGTACGGTGACAGCAGTAGAATGGAGGTTTGATGACGTTAGTACGGTGACAGCAGTAGAATGGAGGTTTGATGACGTTAGTACGGTGACAGTAGTAGAATGGAGGTTTGATGACGTCAGTACGGTGACAGCAGTAGAATGGAGGTTTGGTGACGTCAGTACGGGGACAGCAGTAGAATGGAGGTTTGATGACGTCAGTACGGTGACAGCAGTAGAATGGAGGTTTGATGACGTTAGTACGGTGACAGCAGTAGAATGTAGGTTTGATGACGTTAGTACGGTGACAGCAGTAGAATGGAGGTTTGATGACGTTAGTACGGGGACAGCAGTAGAATGGAGGTTTGATGACGTTAGTACGGTGACAGCAGTAGAATGGAGGTTTGATGACGTTAGTACGGTGACAGCAGTAGAATGGAGGTTTGATGACGTTAGTACGGTGACAGCAGTAGAATGGAGGTTTGATGACGTTAGTACGGTGACAGCAGTAGAATGGAGGTTTGATGACGTTAGTACGGTGACAGCAGTAGAATGGAGGTTTGATGACGTTAGTACGGTGACAGCAGTAGAAAGGAGGTTTGATGACGTTAGTACGGTGACAGCAGTAGAATGGAGGTTTGATGACGTTAGTACGGTGACAGCAGTAGAATGGAGGTTTGATGACGTTAGTACGGTGACAGCAGTAGAATGGAGGTTTGATGACGTTAGTACGGAGACAGCAGTAGAATGGAGGTTTGATGACGTTAGTACGGTGACAGCAGTAGAATGGAGGTTTGATGACGTTAGTACGGGGACAGCAGTAGAATGGAGGTTTGATGACGTTAGTACGGGGACAGCAGTAGAATGGAGGTTTGATGACGTTAGTACGGTGACAGCAGTAGAATGGAGGTTTGATGACGTTAGTACGGTGACAGCAGTAGAATGGAGGTTTGATGACGTTAGTACGGTGACAGCAGTAGAATGGAGGTTTGATGACGTTAGTACGGTGACAGCAGTAGAATGGAGGTTTGATGACGTTAGTACGGTGACAGCAGTAGAATGGAGGTTTGATGACGTTAGTACGGTGACAGCAGTAGAATGGAGGTTTGATGACGTTAGTACGGAGACAGCAGTAGAATGGAGGTTTGATGACGTTAGTACGGTGACAGCAGTAGAATGGAGGTTTGATGACGTTAGTACGGGGACAGCAGTAGAATGGAGGTTTGATGACGTTAGTACGGGGACAGCAGTAGAATGGAGGTTTGATGACGTTAGTACGGTGACAGCAGTAGAATGGAGGTTTGATGACGTTAGTACGGTGACAGCAGTAGAATGGAGGTTTGATGACGTTAGTACGGTGACAGCAGTAGAATGGAGGTTTGATGACGTTAGTACGGTGACAGCAGTAGAATGGAGGTTTGATGACGTTAGTACGGTGACAGCAGTAGAATGGAGGTTTGATGACGTTAGTACGGTGACAGCAGTAGAATGGAGGTTTGATGACGTTAGTACGGTGACAGCAGTAGAATGGAGGTTTGATGACGTTAGTACGGGGACAGCAGTAGAATGGAGGTTTGATGACGTTAGTACGGAGACAGCAGTAGAATGGAGGTTTGATGACGTTAGTACGGTGACAGCAGTAGAATGGAGGTTTGATGACGTTAGTACGGTGACAGCAGTAGAATGGAGGTTTGATGACGTTAGTACGGTGACAGCAGTAGAATGGAGGTTTGATGACGTCAGTACGGTGACAGTAGTAGAATGGAGGTTTGATGACGTCAGTACGGTGACAGCAGTAGAATGGAGGTTTGATGACGTTAGTACGGTGACAGCAGTAGAATGGAGGTTTGATGACGTCAGTACGGTGACAGTAGTAGAATGGAGGTTTGATGACGTTAGTACGGGGACAGCAGTAGAATGGAGGTTTGATGACGTTAGTACGGGGACAGCAGTAGAATGGAGGTTTGATGACGTTAGTACGGGGACAGCAGTAGAATGGAGGTTTGATGACGTTAGTACGGTGACAGCAGTAGAATGGAGGTTTGATGACGTTAGTACGGTGACAGCAGTAGAATGGAGGTTTGATGACGTTAGTACGGTGACAGCAGTAGAATGGAGGTTTGATGACGTTAGTACGGTGACAGCAGTAGAATGGAGGTTTGATGACGTTAGTACGGTGACAGCAGTAGAATGGAGGTTTGATGACGTTAGTACGGTGACAGCAGTAGAATGGAGGTTTGATGACGTTAGTACGGTGACAGCAGTAGAATGGAGGTTTGATGACGTTAGTACGGTGACAGCAGTAGAATGGAGGTTTGATGACGTTAGTACGGAGACAGCAGTAGAATGGAGGTTTGATGACGTCAGTACGGTGACAGCAGTAGAATGGAGGTTTGATGACGTCAGTACGGGGACAGCAGTAGAATGGAGGTTTGATGACGTTAGTACGGTGACAGCAGTAGAATGGAGGTTTGATGACGTTAGTACGGTGACAGTAGTAGAATGGAGGTTTGATGACGTCAGTACGGTGACAGCAGTAGAATGGAGGTTTGGTGACGTTAGTACGGTGACAGCAGTAGAATGGAGGTTTGATGACGTCAGTACGGTGACAGCAGTAGAATGGAGGTTTGATGACGTTAGTACGGTGACAGCAGTAGAATGGAGGTTTGATGACGTCAGTACGGGGACAGCAGTAGAATGGAGGTTTGATGACGTTAGTACGGTGACAGCAGTAGAATGGAGGTTTGATGACGTTAGTACGGGGACAGCAGTAGAATGGAGGTTTGATGACGTTAGTACGGTGACAGCAGTAGAATGGAGGTTTGATGACGTTAGTACGGGGACAGCAGTAGAATGGAGGTTTGATGACGTTAGTACGGTGACAGCAGTAGAATGGAGGTTTGGTGACGTTAGTACGGTGACAGCAGTAGAATGGAGGTTTGATGACGTTAGTACAGGGACAGCAGTAGAATGGAGGTTTGGTGACGTTAGTACGGTGACAGCAGTAGAATGGAGGTTTGATGACGTTAGTACGGGGACAGCAGTAGAATGGAGGTTTGATGACGTCAGTACGGTGACAGCAGTAGAATGGAGGTTTGATGACGTTAGTACGGTGACAGCAGTAGAATGGAGGTTTGGTGACGTCAGTACGGGGACAGCAGTAGAATGGAGGTTTGATGACGTTAGTACGGGGACAGCAGTAGAATGGAGGTTTGATGACGTCAGTACGGTGACAGCAGTAGAATGGAGGTTTGATGACGTTAGTACGGTGACAGCAGTAGAATGGAGGTTTGATGACGTCAGTACGGTGACAGCAGTAGAATGGAGGTTTGATGACGTTAGTACGGTGACAGCAGTAGAATGGAGGTTTGATGACGTTAGTACGGTGACAGTAGTAGAATGGAGGTTTGATGACGTTAGTACGGTGACAGCAGTAGAATGGAGGTTTGATGACGATGATGATGAGCAGGGAAAGGCGCACACACAGAGAGGGACTCGGCAGTGGAATAGGAGAGGGACGGCAGTGGAATAGGAGAGGGACTCGGCAGTGGAATAGGAGAGGGACTCGGCAGTGGAATAGGAGAGGGACTCGGCAGTGGAATAGGAGAGGGACGACAGTGGAATAGGAGAGGGACTCGGCAGTGGAATAGGAGAGGGACTCGGCAGTGGAATAGGAGAGGGACTCGGCAGTGGAATAGGAGAGGGACTCGGCAGTGGAATAGGAGAGGGACGGCAGTGGAATAGGAGAGGGACGGCAGTGGAATAGGTGAGGGACTCGGCAGTGGAATAGGAGAGGGACTCGGCAGTGGAATAGGAGAGGGACTCGGCAGTGGAATAGGAGAGGGACTCGGCAGTGGAATAGAAGAGGGACTCGGCAGTGGAATAGAAGAGGGACTCGGCAGTGGAATAGGAGAGGGACTCGGCAGTGGAATAGGAGAGGGACTCGGCAGTGGAATAGGAGAGGGACTCGGCAGTGGAATAGGTGAGGGACTCGGCAGTGGAATAGGAGAGGGACTCGGCAGTGGAATAGGAGAGGGACTCGGCAGTGGAATAGGAGAGGGACTCGGCAGTGGAATAGGAGAGGGACTCGGCAGTGGAATAGGAGAGGGACTCGGCAGTGGAATAGGAGAGGGACTCGGCAGTGGAATAGGAGAGGGACGGCAGTGGAATAGGAGAGGGACGGCAGTGGAATAGGAGAGGGACGGTAGTGGAATAGGAGAGAGACGACAGTAGGTTAGGAGAGGGACTCGGCAGTGGAATAGGAGAAGGACGGCAGTGGAATAGGAGAGGGACGGCAGTGGAATAGGAGAGTGACGGTAGTGGAATAGGAGAGGGACGGCAGTGGAATAGGAGAGGGACTCGGCAGTGGAATAGGAGAGGGACTCGGCAGTGGAATAGGAGAGGGACTCGGCAGTTGAATAGGAGAGGGACTCGGCAGTGGAATAGGAGAGGGACTCGGCAGTGGAATAGGAGAGGGACTCGGCAGTGGAATAGGAGAGGGACTCGGCAGTGGAATAGGAGAGGGACTCGGCAGTGGAATAGGAGAGGGACTCGGCAGTGGAATAGGAGAGGGACGGCAGTGGAATAGGAGAGGGACGGCAGTGGAATAGGAGAGGGACGGTAGTGGAATAGGAGAGAGACGACAGTAGGTTAGGAGAGGGACTCGGCAGTGGAATAGGAGAAGGACGGCAGTGGAATAGGAGAGGGACGGTAGTGGAATAGGAGAGTGACGGTAGTGGAATAGGAGAGGGACGGCAGTGGAATAGGAGAGGGACGGCAGTGGAATAGGAGAGGGACGGCAGTGGAATAGGAGAGGGACGGCAGTGGAATAGGAGAGGGACGGTAGTGGAATAGGAGAGGGACGGCAGTGGAATAGGAGAGGGGCGGCAGTGGAATAGGAGAGGGACTCGGCAGTGGAATAGGAGAGGGACTCGGCAGTGGAATAGGAGAGGGACTCGGCAGTGGAATAGGAGAGGGACTCGGCAGTGGAATAGGAGAGGGACTCGGCAGTGGAATAGGAGAGGGACTCGGCAGTGGAATAGGAGAGGGACTCGGCAGTGGAATAGGAGAGGGACTCGGCAGTGGAATAGGAGAGGGACTCGGCAGTGGAATAGGAGAGGGACTCGGCAGTGGAATAGGAGAGGGACGGCATTGGAATAGGAGAGGGACTCGGCATTGGAATAGGAGAGGGACTCGGCATTGGAATAGGAGAGGGACGGCAGTGGAATAGGAGAGGGACGGCATTGGAATAGGAGAGGGACTCGGCAGTGGAATAGGAGAGGGACTCGGCAGTGGAATAGGAGAGGGACTCGGCAGTGGAATAGGAGCGGGACGGCAGTGGAATAGGAGAGGGACGGCATTGGAATAGGAGAGGGACGATAGTGGAATAGGAGAGGGACGGCAGTGGAATAGGAGAGGGACGGCAGTGGAATAGGAGAGGGACGGCAGTGGAATAGGAGAGGGACGGCAGTGGAATAGGAGAGGGACGGCAGTGGAATAGGAGAGGGGCTCGGCAGTGGAATAGGAGAGGGACGGTAGTGGAATAGGAGAGGGACGGTAGTGGAATAGGAGAGGGACGGTAGTGGAATAGGAGAGGGACTCGGCAGTGGAATAGGAGAGGGACTCGGCAGTGGAATAGGAGAGGGACTCGGCAGTGGAATAGGAGAGGTACTCGGCAGTGGAATAGGAGAGGTACGGCAGTGGAATAGGAGAGGGACGGCAGTGGAATAGGAGAGGGATTCGGCAGTGGAATAGGAGAGGGACTCGGCAGTGGAATAGGAGAGGGACTCGGCAGTGGAATAGGAGAGGGACTCGGCAGTGGAATAGGAGAGGTACTCGGCAGTAGCATAGGAGAGGGACGGCAGTGGAATAGGAGAGGGACGGCAGTGGAATAGGAGAGGGATTCGGCAGTGGAATAGGAGAGGGACTCGGCAGTGGAATAGGAGAGGGACGGCAGTGGAATAGGAGAGGGACTCGGCAGTGGAATAGGAGAGGGACTCGGCAGTGGAATAGGAGAGGGACTCGGCAGTGGAATAGGAGAGGGACGGCAGTAGAATAGGAGAGGGACTCGGCAGTGGAATAGGAGAGGGACGGCAGTAGATTAGGAGAGGGACTCGGCAGTGGAATAGGAGAGGGACTCGGCAGTGGAATAGGAGAGGGACTCGGCAGTGGAATAGGAGAGGGACTCGGCAGTGGAATAGGAGAGGGACTCGGCAGTGGAATAGGAGAGGGACTCGGCAGTGGAATAGGAGAGGGACTCGGCAGTGGAATAGGAGAGGGACGGCAGTGGAATAGGAGAGGAACGGCAGTGGAATAGGGAGCAGAGAACCTGTGTGTGCTGGTTACTCTGGGTAGCGGTGGTTCACTGGATCTCTTAGGATGACATTTATTCACCAGGTCACATGATCCATCCCCCCTGGAGAGAGGGAGTTGGAGAGACTGGATCTCTGAGGAGGACATCTATTCACCAGGTCACATGGTCCATCCCCCCTGGAGAGAGGGAGTTGGAGAGACTGGATCTCTGAGGAGGACATCTATTCACCAGGTCACATGGTCCATCCCCCCTGGAGAGAGGGAGTTGGAGAGACTGGATCTCTGAGGAGGACATCTATTCACCAGGTCACATGGTCCATCCTCCCTGGAGAGAGGGAGTTGGAGAGACTGGATCTCTGAGGAGGACATCTATTCACCAGGTCACATGGTCCATCCCCCCTGGAGAGAGGGAGTTGGATAGACTGGATCTCTGAGGAGGACATCTACATTTACATTTACATTTAAGTCATTTAGCAGACGCTCTTATCCAGAGCGACTTACAAATCTATTCACCAGGTCACATGGTCCATCCCCCCTGGAGAGAGGGAGTTGGAGAGACTGGATCTCTGAGGAGGACATCTATTCACCAGGTCACATGGTCCATCCCCCCTGGAGAGAGGGAGTTGGAGAGACTGGATCGCTGAGGAGGACATCTATTCACCAGGTCACATGGTCCATCCCCCCTGGAGAGAGGGAGTTGGAGAGACTGGATCTCTGAGGAGGACATCTATTCACCAGGTCACATGGTCCCTGGAGAGAGGGAGTTGGAGAGACTGGATCTCTGAGGAGGACATCTATTCACCAGGTCACATGGTCCATCCCCCCTGGAGAGAGGGAGTTGGATAGACTGGATCTCTGAGGAGGACATCTACATTTACATTTACATTTAAGTCATTTAGCAGACGCTCTTATCCAGAGCGACTTACAAATCTATTCACCAGGTCACATGGTCCATCCCCCCTGGAGAGAGGGAGTTGGAGAGACTGGATCTCTGAGGAGGACATCTATTCACCAGGTCACATGGTCCATCCCCCCTGGAGAGAGGGAGTTGGAGAGACTGGATCTCTGAGGAGGACATCTATTCACCAGGTCACATGGTCCCTGGAGAGAGGGAGTTGGAGAGACTGGATCTCTGAGGAGGACATCTATTCACCAGGTCACATGGTCCATCCCCCCTGGAGAGAGGGAGTTGGAGAGACTGGATCTCTGAGGAGGACATCTATTCACCAGGTCACATGGTCCCTGGAGAGAGGGAGTTGGAGAGACTGGATCTCTGAGGAGGACATCTATTCACCAGGTCACATGGTCCATCCCCCCTGGAGAGAGGGAGTTGGATAGACTGGATCTCTGAGGAGGACATCTACATTTACATTTACATTTAAGTCATTTAGCAGACGCTCTTATCCAGAGCGACTTACAAATCTATTCACCAGGTCACATGGTCCATCCCCCCTGGAGAGAGGAAGTTGGAGAGACTGGATCTCTGAGGAGGACATCTGTTCACCAGGTCACATGGTCCATCCCCCCTGGAGAGAGGGAGTTGGAGAGACTGGATCTCTGAGGAGGACATCTATTCACCAGGTCACATGGTCCATCCCCCCTGGAGAGAGGGAGTTGGATAGACTGGATCTCTGAGGAGGACATCTATTCACCAGGTCACATGGTCCATCCCCCCTGGAGAGAGGGAGTTGGAGAGACTGGATCTCTGAGGAGGACATCTACATTTACATTTACATTTAAGTCATTTAGCAGACGCTCTTATCCAGAGCGACTTACAAATCTATTCACCAGGTCACATGGTCCATCCCCCCTGGAGAGAGGGAGTTGGAGAGACTGGATCTCTGAGGAGGACATCTGTTCACCAGGTCACATGGTCCATCCCCCCTGGAGAGAGGGAGTTGGAGAGACTGGATCTCTGAGGAGGACATCTATTCACCAGGTCACATGGTCCCTGGAGAGAGGAAGTTGGATAGACTGGATCTCTGAGGAGGACATCTATTCACCAGGTCACATGGTCCCTGGAGAGAGGAAGTTGGAGAGACTGGACCAACCGTGTGAGAGTGAGGCCATGCTTATTTAAAGGGACAGTTCACCCAAATTTCAAAATGACATTGGTTTCCTTACTCTGTCTATGGACAGGGTATCATAGCAATCCAGGCTTTGCTCCTACCACCCCAGATGTGTTCTCTGATCTCTCTGGCATCTGTTGTAGTGTAGATGTTCTGTCGTGTTTCACTATGAATGACATCACGACCCTAGAGGTTCTGTCGTGTTTCACTATGAATGACATCACGACCCTAGAGGTTCTGTCGTGTTTCACTATGAATGACATCACGACCCTAGAGGTTCTGTCGTGTTTCACTATGAATGACATCACGACCCTAGAGGTTCTGTCGTGTTTCACTATGAATGACATCACGACCCTAGAGGTTCTGTCGTGTTTCACTATGAATGACATCACGACCCTAGAGGTTCTGTCGTGTTTCACTATGAATGACATCACGACCCTAGAGGTTCTGTCGTGTTTCACTATGAATGACATCACGACCCAGCAGCCTTCAGAGATTCTCTAAAGATATGATACGATTTTATATGATGGAGCAGGGATGAGTTGTGTGTGTGTGTGTGTGTGTGTGTGTGTGTGTGTGTGTGTGTGTGTGTGTGTGTGTGTGTGTGTGTGTGTGTGTGTGTGTGTGTGTGTGTGTGTGTGTGTGTGTGTGTGTGTGTGTGTGTGTGTGTGTGTGTGTGTGTGTGTGTGTGTGTGTGTGTGTGTGTGTGTGTGTGTACTCCACAGTGTGTGCCTCCCAAGGCACCGTTCTAACATCCTCTGTGGATGTTTTTGTGGATGTTCTGAAGGCTTCATTACTCGAATTCTCTCCTGTTTTTGGTGCTGGATGCCGTCCTTGGAGAGTAACGGTCTGTGGGGAGAGAGGGGAGAGGGAGTGTGGAGACTGGGGGTAGAAAGTGGGAAAGTTTTCCGTCTTGTTATCGATGCTGAGCTGATGGCCTGTTCTGGGGGAAGTTACTGCTAACTTTAGTTTGAAGGACAAATGATGTTGAAAGTGATGTTTTTCCATCAGTGGAGAAGGAGATGACCTGTGCTTGTTTATGGTTGTGTGTCTGTCTCTGTCTCTCTCGGTGTCTCTGTGTCTCTCTGTGTCTCTGTCTGTCTCTGTCTGTCTCTGTCTGTCTCTGTCTGTCTCTGTGTCTCTGTCTGTCTCTGTGTCTCTGTCTGTCTCTGTGTCTCTGTCTGTCTCTGTCTGTCTCTGTGTCTCTGTCTGTCTCTGTCTCTGTCTGTCTCTGTCTGTCTGTCTCTGTCTGTCTCTGTCTGTCTCTGTCTGTCTCTGTCTGTCTCTGTGTCTCTGTCTGTCTCTGTGTCTCTTTCTGTCTCTTTCTGTCTCTGTCTGTCTCTGTGTCTCTGTCTGTCTCTGTCTCTCTCTGTATGTCTCTGTCTCTGTGTCTCTTTCTGTCTCTGTATCTCTGTGTCTCTGTCTGTCTCTGTCTGTCTGTCTGTCAACCACACACTGTACTGAGGCCTGTATCAAGGCTGCTGTGTCAACTCTGTTTCTTTGTATTGTCGTGTTGTTATCCCTCCCGAGCGCAAACACACAGACTTCACTGTCAGGATGCTCGTCAATCACTGCCATGGCAACAGATATATTACACACCGCCGTCTGCAATCAACACACACACACTGGTTCTTACACACACACACACACGCTAGCACACACACACACACACACACACACACACACACACACACACACACACACACACACACACACACACACACACACACACACACACACACACACACACACACACACACACACACTAGCACACGAACACAAACACAAACACTAACACACACACACACACGCTAGCAGACACTGGTTCTTACACACACACACACACACACACACACACACACACACACACACACACACACACACACACACACACACACACACACACACACACACACACACACACACACACACACACACACACACACACACACACACACACACACTAGCACACACACACACACACACACTAGCACACGAACACAAACACACTAACACACACACACACTAACGCACACTAGTACACACACACTAACAAACACACACACTAGCACACACACACACACACACTAGCACACACACACACACACACACACACACACTAACACACACACACTAGCGCACACTAGTACACACACACACTAACAAACACACACACTAGCACACACACACACACACACACACAAACACACACACTAGCACACACCCACAAACACACACACTAGCACACACCCACAACACACACACACACACACACATTGGGGTGGTCCTCAATGGGGGGGTCAACATTAATCCTCCCCCTCTTTTCCTGTTTCCCCTTTTTACTCTGAATGTCAGACACCATCTGAGCCGATTCTCTAGTAGAGAAATACATTCAGTAGAATGTCAGACAGCATCTGAGCCGATTCTCTAGTAGAGAAATACATTCAGTAGAATGTCAGACACCATCTGAGCTGATTCTCTAGTAGAGAAATACATTCAGTAGAATGTCAGACAGCATCTGAGCTGATTCTCTAGTAGAGAAATACATTCAGTAGAATGTCAGACAGCATCTGAGCTGATTCTCTAGTAGAGAAATACATTCAGTAGAATGTCAGACACCATCTGAGCCGATTCTCTAGTAGAGAAATACATTCAGTAGAATGTCAGACAGCATCTGAGCTGATTCTCTAGTAGAGAAATACATTCAGTAGAATGTCAGACACCATCTGAGCTGATTCTCTAGTAGAGAAATACATTCAGTAGAATGTCAGACAGCATCTGAGCCGATTCTCTAGTAGAGAAATACATTCAGTAGAATGTCAGACACCATCTGAGCTGATTCTCTAGTAGAGAAATACATTCAGTAGAATGTCAGACACCATCTGAGCTGATTCTCTAGTAGAGAAATACATTCAGTAGAATGTCAGACACCATCTGAGCTGATTCTCTAGTAGAGAAATACATTCAGTAGAATGTCAGACAGCATCTGAGCCGATTCTCTAGTAGAGAAATACATTCAGTAGAATGTCAGACAGCATCGGAGCTGATTCTCTAGTAGAGAAATACATTCAGTAGAATGTCAGACAGCATCTGAGCTGATTCTCTAGTAGAGAAATATATTCAGTAGAATGTCAGACTGCATCTGAGCTGATTCTCTAGTAGAGAAATACATTCAGTAGAATGTCAGACAGCATCTGAGCTGATTCTCTAGTAGAGAAATACATTCAGTAGAATGTCAGACAGCATCTGAGCTGATTCTCTAGTAGAGAAATACATTCAGTAGAATGTCAGACAGCATCTGAGCTGATTCTCTAGTAGAGAAATACATTCAGTAGAATGTCAGACACCATCTGAGCTGATTCTCTAGTAGAGAAATACATTCAGTAGAATGTCAGACACCATCTGAGCTGATTCTCTAGTAGAGAAATACATTCAGTAGAATGTCAGACAGCATCTGAGCTGATTCTCTAGTAGAGAAATACATTCAGTAGAATGTCAGACAGCATCTGAGCTGATTCTCTAGTAGAGAAATACGTTCATCAGAGTACCGTTCATCAGAGTACCGTTCATCAGAGCACCGTTCAGCAGAGTACCGTTCAGCAGAGTACCGTTCAGTAGAGTACCGTTCAGTAGAGTACCGTTCATCAGAGTACCGTTCATCAGAGTACCGTTCAGCAGAGCACCGTTCAGTAGAGTACCGTTCAGTAGAGTACCGTTCAGTAGAGCACCGTTCAGTAGAGTACCGTTCAGTAGAGCACCGTTCAGTAGAGTACCGTTCATCAGAGTACCGTTCATCAGAGCACCGTTCAGTAGAGCACCGTTCATCAGAGTACCGTTCATCAGAGTACCGTTCATCAGAGTACCGTTCAGTAGAGCACCGTTCAGTAGAGTACCGTTCAGCAGAGTACCGTTCAGTAGAGTACCGTTCAGCAGAGTACCGTTCAGCAGAGTACCGTTCATCGGAGTACCGTTCAGCAGAGTACCGTTCATCAGAGTACCGTTCATCAGAGTACCGTTCATCAGAGTACCGTTCATCAGAGTACCGTTCAGCAGAGTACCGTTCAGCAGAGTACCGTTCAGCAGAGTACCGTTCAGCAGAGTACCGTTCATCAGAGTACCGTTCAGCAGAGTACCGTTCATCAGAGTACCGTTCAGCAGGGTACCGTTCAGCAGAGTACCGTTCAGCAGAGTACCGTTCATCAGAGTACCGTTCATCAGAGTACCGTTCATCAGAGTACCGTTCATCAGAGTACCGTTCAGCAGAGTACCGTTCATCAGAGTACCGTTCATCAGAGTACCGTTCAGCAGGGTACCGTTCAGCAGAGTACCGTTCAGTAGAGTACCGTTCAGCGTAACAATGTACATATTGCCAAAGCTTAATTTGGATATTTATAATATTAAGATAATAAGAATCAAAGTTGTCATCGGGACAACAGTAACAACAATAACCAAGGGTCAAAATAACCATACATTCAACAATAACAATAAACATACAGTAGAGGACATGTGTAGGTTGATTGGTCTGTCAGACACTGTCCCTCATCTTATGGCAGGCAGCAATGTAGTGCGCTGCCAACCCACAGCTCTCTGCTTCCTCCCCCAACAGGACGGGTAGCCTCCTCTCATCAGAGAGGTCTTTGAAACCTTGAATAAGGGTTTCACATTTGGGGAAATGACACTCTCTAGTTGTTTCTATTTTTGACATTTTGTCAGGAAATGCAGCTCCGTCTCAGGTTCTGCTGTTGTGCAGTGGTTGCACAGCCTTTCCTCTACAGGGAGCCAGGTTTTCCTGTGTCTACCCTTCTCAATGGCAAGGCTGTGCTCACTGAGCCTGTACTTTGTCAAGGTTTTTCGAAGGTTTTGATCAGTAACCATAGTCAAATAGTTAGCCACGGTGTACTGTCGATTTAGGGCCAGATAGCACTGCATTTTGCATTGTGCTTGTGTTTCCCATTAAGCAATGTAGTTTTGTTTAGACTGTGTTGTAATTTGTTTTATTCTGATTGATTGGATGTTCGTGTCCTGAGGCTTCAGTGTGTTAGTAGAACAGGTTTGTGACCTCACTCTCTCTCTCTCTCTCTCTTTGTCTCTCTGTCTCTCTGTCTCTCTGTCTCTCTCTCTCTCTCTCTCTCTGTCTCTCTCTCTCTCTATCTCTCTCTCTCTCTCTCTCTCTGTCTCTCTCTCTCTCTCTCTCTGTCTCTCTCTCTCTCTCTCTCTCTCTCTCTCTCTCTCTCTCTATCTCTCTCTCTCTCTCTCTCCCCCTCTTTCTGTCTCTCTCTCTCCCCCTCTTTCTGTCTCTCTCTCTCCCCCTCTTTCTGTCTCTCTCTCTCCCCCTCTTTCTGTCTCTCTCTCTCCCCCTCTTTCTGTCTCTGAATGAGTCTATGCGTTCGTGCCTGTGTGGGTGCACCTGTGTGTGTTTGTTTGTGTGTATGTATGAGAGCTATGCTGACTCTGAGGCCAGAGTCACTTCTTTCATCATTTGTTGTTTAGCCAACATGAAGGGCCCCTAAACGACAGCCAGATGTATCTGCTCTGTGTTATCATGAAGAGCCCCTAAACGACAGCCAGATGTATCTGCTCTGTGTTATCATGAAGAGCCCCTAAACTACAGCCAGATGTATCTGCTCTGTGTTATCATGAAGAGCCCCTAAACTACAGCCAGATGTATCTGTTCTGTGTTATCATGAAGAGCCCCTAAACTACAGCCAGATGTATCTGCTCTGTGTTATCATGAAGAGCCCCTAAACTACAGCCAGATGTATCTGCTCTGTGTTATCATGAAGAGCCCCTAAACTACAGCCAGATGTATCTGCTCTGTGTTATCATGAAGAGCCCCTAAACTACAGCCAGATGTATCTGCTCTGTGTTATCATGAAGAGCCCCTAAACTACAGCCAGATGTATCTGCTCTGTGTTATCATGAAGAGCCCCTAAACTACAGCCAGATGTATCTGCTCTGTGTTATCATGAAGGGCCCCTAAACTACAGCCAGATGTATCTGCTCTGTGTTATCATGAAGAGCCCCTAAACTACAGCCAGATGTATCTGCTCTGTGTTATCATGAAGAGCCCCTAAACTACAGCCAGATGTATCTGCTCTGTTATCATGAAGAGCCCCTAAACTACAGCCAGATGTATCTGCTCTGTGTTATCATGAAGAGCCCCTAAACTACAGCCAGATGTATCTGCTCTGTGTTATCATGAAGAGCCCCTAAACTACAGCCAGATGTATCTGCTCTGTGTTATCATGAAGAGCCCCTAAACTACAGCCAGATGTATCTGCTCTGTGTTATCATGAAGAGCCCCTAAACGACGAGCCCCCTGAACATCATAAAACAGAATATTTTCCTTTTTTTTTTACCACGCTGCTCTGTCTCCATTTGGACACTCCTCCCCTCCCCTCCGTTTGGACACTCCTCCCTCCCCTCCGTATGGACACTCCTCCCTCCCTCCGTATGGATACTCCTCCCCTCCGTTTGGACGCTCCTCCGCTCCGTATGGACACTCCTCCCTCCCCTCCGTATGGACACTCCTCCATCCCCTCCGTTTGGACACTCCTCCCTCCCCTCCGTATGGACACTCCTCCCCTCCGTATGGACACTCCTCCCTCCCCTCCGTTTGGACACTCCTCCCTCCCCTCCGTTTGGACACTCCTCCCTCCCCTCCGTATGGACACTCCTCCATCCCCTCCGTTTGGACACTCCTCCATCCCCTCCGTTGGACACTCCTCCATCCCCTCCGTTTGGACACTCCTCCATCCCCTCCGTTTGGACACTCCTCCATCCCCTCCGTTGGACACTCCTCCCTCCCCTCCGTTTGGACACTCCTCCCCTCCGTTTGGACACTCCTCCCCTCCGTTTGACACTCCTCCATCCCCTCCGTTTGGACACTCCTCCCTCCCCTCCGTTGGACACTCCTCCCTCCCCTCCGTTGGACCCTCCCTCCCCTCCGTTGGACCCTCCCTCCCCTCCGTTGGACACTCCTCCCCTCCGTTGGACACTCCTCCCTCCCCTCCGTTGGACACTCCTCCCTCCCCTCCGTTTGGACACTCCTCCCCTCCGTTTGGACACTCCTCCCCTCCGTTGGACACTCCTCCCTCCCCTCCGTATGGACACTCCTCCCCTCCGTTTGGACACTCCTCCATCCCCTCCGTTTGGACACTCCTCCCCTCCGTTTGGACACTCCTCCCCTCCGTTTGGACACTCCTCCATCCCCTCCGTATGGACACTCCTCCATCCCCTCCGTATGGACACTCCTCCCTCCCCTCCGTTGGACACTCCTCCCCTCCGTTTGGACACTCCTCCATCCCCTCCGTTTGGACACTCCTCCATCCCCTCCGTTGGACACTCTTCCATCCCCTCCGTTGGACACTCCTCCACCCCCTCCTTTGGACACTCCTCCATCCCCTCCTTTGGACACTCCTCCATCCCCTCCTTTGGACACTCCTCCCTCCCCTCCATTTGGACACTCCTCCCTCCCCTCCGTTTGGACACTCCTCCCTCCCCTCCGTATGGACACTCCTCCCCTCCGTTTGGACACTCCTCCCTCCCCTCCATTTGGACACTCCTCCCTCCCCTCCGTATGGACACTCCTCCCTCCCCTCCGTTTGGACACTCCTCCCTCCCCTCCGTTTGGACACTCCTCCCTCCCCTCCGTTTGGACACTCCTCCCTCCCCTCCGTATGGACACTCCTCCCTCCCTTCCATTTGGACACTCCTTCCTCCCCTCCGTATGGACACTCATCCCTCCCCTCCGTATGGACACTCCTTCCTCCCCTCCGTATGGACACTCCTCCCTCCCCTCCGTTTGGACACTCCTCCCTCCCCTCCGTATGGACACTCCTCCCTCCCCTCCATTTGGACACTCCTCCCTCCCCTCCATTTGGACACTCCTCCCTCCCCTCCATTTGGACAGTCCTCCCTCCCCTCCGTATGGACACTCCTCCCTCCCCTCCATTTGGACACTCCTCCCTCCCCTCCATTTGGACACTCCTCCCTCCCCTCCGTATGGACACTCCTCCCTCCCCTCCGTATGGACACTCATCCCTCCCCTCCATTTGGACACTCCTCCCTCCCCTCCATTTGGACAGTCCTCCCTCCCCTCCGTATGGACACTCCTCCCTCCCCTCCGTTTGGACACTCCTCCCTCCCCTCCGTTTGGACACTCCTCCCTCCCCTCCGTATGGACACTCCTCCCTCCCCTCCGTATGGACACTCCTCCCTCCCCTCCGTATGGACACTCCTCCCTCCCCTCCGTTTGGACACTCCTCCCTCCCCTCCGTATGGACACTCCTCCCTCCCCTCCGTATGGACACTCCTCCCTCCCCTCCGTATGGACACTCCTCCCTCCCCTCCGTATGGACACTCATCCCTCCCCTCCATTTGGACACTCCTCCCTCCCCTCCATTTGGACACTCCTCCCTCCCCTCCGTATGGACACTCCTCCCTCCCCTCCATTTGGACACTCCTCCCTCCCCTCCATTTGGACACTCATCCCTCCCCTCCGTATGGACACTCCTCCCTCCCCTCCGTATGGACACTCCTCCCTCCCCTCCGTATGGACACTCCTCCCTCCCCTCCGTTTGGACACTCCTCCCTCCCCTCCGTTTGGACACTCCTCCCTCCCCTCCGTATGGACACTCCTCCCTCCCCTCCGTATGGACACTCATCCCTCCCCTCCATTTGGACACTCCTCCCTCCCCTCCATTTGGACACTCCTCCCTCCCCTCCATTTGGACAGTCCTCCCTCCCCTCCGTATGGACACTCCTCCCTCCCCTCCGTTTGGACACTCCTCCCTCCCCTCCGTTTGGACACTCCTCCCTCCCCTCCGTTTGGACACTCCTCCCTCCCCTCCGTATGGACACTCCTCCCTCCCCTCCGTATGGACACTCCTCCCTCCCCTCCGTTTGGACACTCCTCCCTCCCCTCCGTATGGACACTCCTCCCTCCCCTCCGTATGGACACTCCTCCCTCCCCTCCGTTTGGACACTCCTCCCTCCCCTCCGTATGGACACTCCTCCCTCCCCTCCGTTGGACACTCCTCCCTCCCCCCCTCAGCCCCCCCCCCCCCCCCCCCCCCCAGCCATGTTATTGGTCACATGGTTAGCAGATGTTATTGGTCACATGGTTAGCAGATGTTATTGGTCACATGGTTAGCAGATGTTATTGGTCACATGGTTAGCAGATGTTATTGGTCACATGGTTAGCAGATGTTATTGGTCACATACACATGGTTAGCAGATGTTATTGGTCACATACACATGGTTAGCAGATGTTAGTGGTCACATACACATGGTTAGCAGATGTTATTGGTCACATGGTTAGCAGATGTTATTGGTCACATGGTTAGCAGATGTTATTGGTCACATGGTTAGCAGATGTTATTGGTCACATACACATGGTCAGCAGATGTTATTGGTCACATACACATGGTCAGCAGATGTTATTGGTCACATACACATGGTTAGCATATGTTATTGGTCACATACACATGGTCAGCAGATGTTATTGCGAGTGTAGCGAAATACTTGTAAGGACTAGAAGCGAAGCTGCCATCTCTATCGGCGCCATCTTGAAAGTTATTAGCTAATCCCGGTCAAGGATGCATGATGCAATACTGGCCGAGTCGACCTATTTTAAGAAATACCATTGGTTGGTGGATATAAAGTCTAAGGTCTTTGATAGGCTGATGCGGAATTCGTTGCAGGAAATAACCACTGCCAGCTAAATGTGCCAGGTCATCTAACGGGAACAGCTAACGTGTAGCGTTTTATCACGTGCCACTACGTCAGCCATTTTAATTGGCTGACGTAGTTATCCCTTTACACTTTAGCCATTTTAATTGGCTGACGTAGTTATCCCTTTACACTTGTGTGTATAAGGTAGTAGTTGTGGAATTGTCAGGTTAGATTACTCGTTGGTTATTACTGCATTGTCGAGAACTAGAAGCACAAGCATTTCGCTACACTCGCATTAACATCTGCTAACCATGTGACCAATAACATCTGCTAACCATGTGACCAATAACATCTGCTAACCATGTGTATGTGACAAATAAAATTTGATTTGATTTTAACTTAAATGTTTTTCTGAATATTCGCAGGTATATACTGTTTATAATGCTGCCTGGGTTCCTGTAACATGCTTCATCTGTTTATAATGCTGCCTGTGTTCCTGTAACATGCTTCATCTGTTTATAATGCTGCCTGTGTTCCTGCAACATGCTTCATCTGTTTATAATGCTGCCTGTGTTCCTGTAACATGCTTCATCTGTTTATAATGCTGCCTGTGTTCCTGTAACATGCTTCATCTGTTTATAATGCTGCCTGTGTTCCTGTAACATGCTTCATCTGTTTATAATGCTGGCTGGGTTGTGTTCAGGCCTTGTATTACTGTGAAACCGCTTACATAACAGCACACAACGCTGTGTGATTGTGTGTGGGTTTGTGTGTTAGTTTGTGTGTGTGTGTGTGTGTGTGTGTGTGTGTGTGTGTGTGTGTGTGTGTGCGTGTGCGTGTGCGTGTGTGTGTGGCAGCGCTGTAGAAACCGCCCAACTTGTCACGTGCGTCATGTGGTCTCTGACAGCTACAGTCGGCGTCGACGCGCGTCTCTAACACATTCACCACAACTATCTGGTCTCCGGCTAATCCAATGTCTTTCTCAGACGATAACTTTATATCAGAGATGTCTATAGGCCGGTTACATTACGGGACAATACCAACACACTGAAGAAATCAGCAGTGGTGGAAACACCTTCAATCTAACTGCTTCACAAAGAACATGGCATGGTGTCTCATTAGATACTGCACTGTATTCACAACCCACATCATACTGCACTGTATTCACAACCCACATCATACTGCACTGTATTCACAACCCACATCATACTGCACTGTATTCACAACCCATATCATACTGCACTGTATTCACAACCCATATCATACTGCACTGTATTCACAACCCATATCATACTGCACTGTATTCAGAACCCATATCATACTGCACTGTATTCAGAACCCATATCATACTGCACTGTATTCAGAACCCATATCATACTGCACTGTATTCAGAACCCATATCATACTGCACTGTATTCAGAACCCCTATCATACTGCACTGTATTCAGAACCCACATCATACTGCACTGTATTCAGAACCCACATCATACTGCACTGTATTCAGAACCCATATCATACTGCACTGTATTCAGAACCCCTATCATACTGCACTGTATTCAGAACCCATATCATACTGCACTGTATTCAGAACCCATATCATACTGCACTGTATTCAGAACCCATATCATACTGCACTGTATTCAGAACCCACATCATACTGCACTGTATTCAGAACCCATATCATATCATACTGCACTGTATTCAGAACCCATATCATACTGCACTGTATACAGAACCCACATCATACTGCACTGTATTCAGAACCCCTATCATACTGCACTGTATTCACAACCCATATCACACTGCACTGTATTCACAACCCATATCACACTGCACTGTATTCAGAACCCATATCACACTGCACTGTATTCAGAACCCCTATCATACTGCACTGTATTCACAACCCATATCATACTGCACTGTATTCAGAACCCATATCATACTGCACTGTATTCACAACCCATATCATACTGCACTGTATTCAGAACCCACATCTTACTGCACTGTATTCAGAACCCATATCATACTGCACTGTATTCACAACCCACATCATACTGCACTGTATTCAGAACCCCTATCATACTGCACTGTATTCAGAACCCATATCATACTGCACTGTATTCAGAACCCATATCATACTGCACTGTATTCAGAACCCATATCATACTGCACTGTATTCAGAACCCACATCTTACTGCACTGTATTCAGAACCCATATCATACTGCACTGTATTCACAACCCATATCATACTGCACTGTATTCAGAACCCATATCATACTGCACTGTATTCAGAACCCACATCATACTGCACTGTATTCAGAACCCATATCATACTGCACTGTTTTCAGAACCCATATCATATCATACTGCACTGTATTCAGAACCCCTATCATACTGCACTGTATTCAGAACCCATATCATACTGCACTGTATTCAGAACCCATATCATACTACACTGTATTCACAACCCATATCATACTGCACTGTATTCACAACCCATATCATACTGCACTGTATTCAGAACCCATATCATATCATACTGCACTGTATTCAGAACCCACATCATATCATACTGCACTGTATTCAGAACCCACATCATATCATACTGCACTGTATTCAGAACCCACATCATACTGCACTGTATTCAGAACCCGTATCATACTGCACTGTATTCAGAACCCCTATCATATCATGGAATACAATGCGGTATGATATGATATGGGGTTGGACTACAGTGTATGGGTTTGACTACTGGCTGGCAGGCAGCGACCCGTGTGTCTGGCATCTGAAGCAGTCCCACTGAAACGTGTAGTGGTACCGCTAGATGGGATTGTGTTGCAGTGTTTTTCCTACTGAAACGTGTAGTGGTACCGCTAGATGGGATTGTGTTGCAGTGTTTTTCCCACTGAAACGTGTAGTGGTACCGCTAGATGGGATTGTGTTGCAGTGTTTTTCCCACTGAAACGTGTAGTGGTACCGCTAGATGGGATTGTGTTGCAGTGTTTTTCCTACTGAAACGTGTAGTGGTACCGCTAGATGGGATTGTGTTGCAGTGTTTTTCCCACTGAAACGTGTAGTGGTACCGCTAGATGGGATTGTGTTGCAGTGTTTTTCCCACTGAAACGTGTAGTGGTACCGCTAGATGGGATTGTGTTGCAGTGTTTTTCCCACTGAAACGTGTAGTGGTACCGCTAGATGGAATTGTGTGGCAGTGTTTTTTTACATCCTTGCTTTTGCGATAAGTAGAATAATATCAGCATGTCAGAATATGTTCTACTGTTTTGATTGCTTCATCCCCATTGAGTTTTTAAACCCCAAACAAAATATCCACGAGTTAGTTAACCCTCTCATACCTATGAGCAGCAACAATATACTGTAGAAATCCACTAGAGGCTCTCCACACACCTGCACTGGCACCTGGTGGCAGTTCCCTGTTACTACAGTCTAGAGCCCAGGATATACCCAGCTGTAGATACTACATACAGACAGTAAATCATGCTTGAGTGGCTGTGAGTTCACATCAGGACAACATGACATAAGTAATGATGCCTAACATGCCAGTGGAGTGGAAACACCATTAGTCTTCAGAGAGACACAGTGGAAGAAATGAGAAAGCCTTGAATACACAATGGTATTCAAACCTATATTACCAGACAGTGTCTGAGTGTTCAGGTATTCAGCTCTATATTACCAGACAGTGTCTGAGTGTTCAGGAGTTATTACCAGACAGTGTCTGAGTGTTCAGGAGTTATTACCAGACAGTGTCTGAGTGTTCAGGAGTTATTACCAGACAGTGGCTGAGTGTTCAGGAGTTATTACCAGACAGTGGCTGAGTGTTCAGGAGTTATTACCAGACAGTGTCTGAGTGTTCAGGAGTTATTACCAGACAGTGGCTGAGTGTTCAGGAGTTATTACCAGACAGTGGCTGAGTGTTCAGGAGTTATTACCAGACAGTGTCTGAGTGTTCAGGTATTCAACTCTGTATTACCAGACAGTGTCTGAGTGTTCAGGAGTTATTACCAGACAGTGTCTGAGTGTTCAGGAGTTATTACCAGACAGTGGCTGAGTGTTCAGGAGTTATTACCAGACAGTGGCTGAGTGTTCAGGAGTTATTACCAGACAGTGTCTGAGTGTTCAGGAGTTATTACCAGACAGTGTCTGAGTGTTCAGGAGTTATTACCAGACAGTGTCTGAGTGTTCAGGTATTCAACCCTATATTACCAGACAGTGGCTGAGTGTTCAGGAGTTATTACCAGACAGTGTCTGAGTGTTCAGGTATTCAGACCTATATTACCAGACAGTGTCTGAGTGTTCAGGTACTCAACTCTATATTACCAGACAGTGTGTGGGTGTTCAGGTATTCAGACCTATATTACCAGACAGTGTCTGAGTGTTCAGGAGTTATTACCAGACAGTGTCTGAGTGTTCAGGAGTTATTACCAGACAGTGTCTGAGTGTTCAGGTATTCAACTCTGTATTACCAGACAGTGTCTGAGTGTTCAGGAGTTATTACCAGACAGTGTCTGAGTGTTCAGGTACTCAACTCTATATTACCAGACAGTGTCTGAGTGTTCAGGTATTCAACTCTATATTACCAGACAGTGTGGGTGTTCAGGTATTCAGCTCTATATTACCAGACAGTGTCTGAGTGTTCAGGAGTTATTACCAGACAGTGTCTGAGTGTTCAGGTATTCAGCTCTATATTACCAGACAGTGTCTGAGTGTTCAGGAGTTATTACCAGACAGTGTCTGAGTGTTCAGGTATTCAACCCTATATTACCAGACAGTGTCTGAGTGTTCAGGTATTCAACTCTATGTTACCAGACAGTGTCTGAGTGTTCAGGTATTCAACTCTATATTACCAGACAGTGTGAGTGTTCAGGTATTCAGCTCTATATTACCAGACAGTGTCTGAGTGTTCAGGTATTCAACTATATTACCAGACAGTGTCTGAGTGTTCAGGTATTCAACTATATTACCAGACAGTGTCTGAGTGTTCAGGTATTCAACTATATTACCAGACAGTGTCTGAGTGTTCAGGTATTCAGCTCTATATTACCAGACAGTGTCTGAGTGTTCAGGTATTCAACCCTATATTACCAGACAGTGTCTGAGTGTTCAGGTATTCAACTCTATGTTACCAGACAGTGTCTGAGTGTTCAGGTATTCACCTCTATATTACCAGACAGTGTCTGAGTGTTCAGGTATTCACCTCTATATTACCAGACAGTGTGAGTGTTCAGGTATTCAACTCTATGTTACCAGACAGTGTCTGAGTGTTCAGGTATTCAACTCTATATTACCAGACAGTGTGAGTGTTCAGGTATTCAACTCTATATTACCAGACAGTGTCTGAGTGTTCAGGTATTCAACTCTATATTACCAGACAGTGTCTGAGTGTTCAGGTATTCAACTATATTACCAGACAGTGTCTGAGTGTTCAGGTATTCAACTATATTACCAGACAGTGTCTGAGTGTTCAGGTATTCAACTATATTACCAGACAGTGTCTGAGTGTTCAGGTATTCAACTATATTACCAGACAGTGTCTGAGTGTTCAGGTATTCAGCTCTATATTACCAGACAGTGTCTGAGTGTTCAGGTATTCAACCCTATATTACCAGACAGTGTCTGAGTGTTCAGGTATTCAACTCTATATTACCAGACAGTGAGTGTTCAGGTATTCAGCTCTATATTACCAGACAGTGTCTGAGTGTTCAGGTATTCAACTATATTACCAGACAGTGTTTGAGTGTTCAGGTATTCAACTCTATGTTACCAGACAGTGTCTGAGTGTTCAGGTATTCAACTCTATATTACCAGACAGTGTGTGAATGTTCAGGTATTCAACTCTATATTACCAGACAGTGTGAGTGTTCAGGTATTCAACTCTATGTTACCAGACAGTGTCTGAGTGTTCAGGTATTCAACTCTATATTACCAGACAGTGTGAGTGTTCAGGTATTCAACTCTATATTACCAGACAGTGTCTGAGTGTTCAGGAGTTATTACCAGACAGTGTCTGAGTGTTCAGGTATTCAACTCTATATTACCAGACAGTGTCTGAGTGTTCAGGAGTTATTACCAGACAGTGTCTGAGTGTTCAGGTATTCAACTCTATATTACCAGACAGTGTCTGAGTGTTCAGGAGTTATTACCAGACAGTGTCTGAGTGTTCAGGAGTTATTACCAGACAGTGTCTGAGTGTTCAGGTATTCACCTCTATATTACCAGACAGTGTCTGAGTGTTCAGGTATTCACCTCTATATTACCAGACAGTGTCTGAGTGTTCAGGTATTCAACCCGGTGTAGCTCACTTAGTTGTGTCACTCTCTCTTTGCTGAGTCAATCAGTGATCTCAGAGGACGTCCTTTAGTCTTTCCTGATCACAGACCAAATGGCATCCTATTTCCTGATCACAGACCAAATGGCGTCCTAGTTCCTGATCACAGACCAAATGGCATCCTATTTCCTGATCACAGATCAAATGGCATCCTATTTCCTGATCACAGACCAAATGGCATCCTATTTCCTGATCACAGATCAAATGGCATCCTATTTCCTGATCACAGACCAAATGGCATCCTATTTCTTGATCACAGATCAAATGGCATCCTATTTCCTGATCACAGATCAAATGGCATCCTATTTCCTGATCACCGACCAAATGGCATCCTATTTCCTGATCACAGACCAAATGGCATCCTATTTCCTGATCACAGACCAAATGGCATCCTATTTCCTGATCACAGATCAAATGGCATCCTATTTCCTGATCACAGATCAAATGGCATCCTATTTCCTGATCACCGACCAAATGGCATCCTATTTCCTGATCACAGACCAAATGGCATCCTATTTCCTGATCACAGATCAAATGGCATCCTATTTCCTGATCACAGATCAAATGGCATCCTATTTCCTGATCACAGACCAAATGGCATCCTATTTCCTGATCACAGACCAAATGGTATCCTATTTCCTATTTCCTGATCACAGATCAAATGGCATCCAAATGGCATCCAGGCTTAGTGCTCTACAACACAGGCTGATTAGACCCAGGCTTAGTGTTCTACAACACAGGCTGATTAGACCCAGGCTTAGTGCTCTACAACACAGGCTGATTAGACCCAGGCTTAGTGCTCAACAACACAGGCTGATTAGACCCAGGCTTAGTGCTCAACAACACAGGCTGATTAGACCCAGGCTTAGTGCTCAACAACACAGGCTGATTAGACCCAGGCTCAGTGCTCTACAGCACAGAATGATTAGACCCAGGCTTAGTGCTCTACAACACAGGCTGATTAGACCCAGGCTCAGTGCTCTACAACACAGGCTGATTAGACCCAGGCTTAGTGCTCTACAACACAGAATGATTAGACCCAGGCTTAGTGCTCTACAACACAGGCTGATTAGAGCACGTTGATTGGATGGCCAAGTCAGTCCATCAGTTGGAGTAATGTTTGTGTTGTGAAGCAGGCTTCTTGATTAAGTTTATTCCAGTTCAAAGGTTAACAAAGCTTCGATTAAGATCATGTGACATTGAGTAAAATGGCTTCTTTGATAACCGGCGCAAATGTCCACGTCACACGGACATGCTGATGTTAGTGTGAATTGTGACAATTTATCAGGCTTCTATTTTATTTTGATTTTTTTGGTTGCCACAGTACAGGAAGTCAACACGTACACAATATGGTGCCATATTTCTTGGTATCAGATGTTGTGAAGGTTGAATGTCGCCTTGGGGGAGAAACCAGCCCACGGGTGTTTGATGTGTCCTTCCTGTTGCGCTGGTGAACTGTGGTGGGTTTGATGTTGACATGAGACAATCCTGACTTTCTGTTTCACCCCTCCCTCTCCCTCTCTCTCTCTCTCTCTCTCTCTCTCTCTCTCTCTCTCTCTCTCTCTCTGTCTCTGTCTCTGTCTCTGTCTCTGTCTCTGTCTCTGTCTCTGTCTCTGTCTCTGTCTCTGTCTCTGTCTCTCTCTGTCTCTCTCTGTCTCTCTCTGTCTCTCTCTGTCTCTCTCTGTCTCTCTCTGTCTCTCTCTGTCTCTCTCTGTCTCTCTCTGTCTCTCTTTCTGTCTCTCTCTCTCTCTCTCTCTCTGTCTCTGTCTCTGTCTCTGTCTCTGTCTCTCTCTCTCTCTCTCTCTCTCTCTCTCTCTCTCTCTCTCTCTCTCTCTCTCCAGCTCAAATTGAAATTATTCCTTGCAAGATATGCGGAGATAAGTCGTCAGGTATCCACTACGGCGTGATCACCTGCGAAGGCTGCAAGGTAAGAAGAAACAATACGTGTACGATGTCACTT
>NC_074699.1:37050032-37057724 GCF_029448725.1 Salvelinus fontinalis | reverse complement strand
GCATTTTTTTTTTCGCAGTAAGAACAGGATGAGTCTAGAGTAGATCATGAATCAGACTGTATTGTTGGACGAGAGAGAGAGAACAGCACTGAGGCAGATGGTGTCTGATGTCTAGTCATTAAACAGTAAATGAAAAGCGTATGAAGACATAGCTATCTGTGTGGAACTGGGTCTTTAAATGTTCTGCTGGAAGGATTTCACATCATGTTTGATTTCATATAAGATCAGGCCAAGTGTTACTTGTCTGTGGTGTCAGGACATCGTATTGTACCGTCTCTTAAGCCATCAATATAGACATCTCTTTTGACAACAGTATAGCCATCTCTAATGGCAACACTATAGCCATCTCTAATGACAACACTATAGCCATCTCTAATGACAACACTATAGCCATCTCTGTAGACAACACTATAGCCATCTCTAATGACAACACTATAGCCATCTCTAATGACAACACTATAGCCATCTCTAATGACAACACTATAGCCATCTCTAATGACAACACTATAGCCATCTCTGTAGACAACACTATAGCCATCTCTAATGACAACACTATAGCCATCTCTGTAGACAACACTATAGCCATCTATAATGACAACACTATAGCCATCTCTAATGACAACACTATAGCCATCTCTAATGGCAACACTATAGCCATCTCTAATGACAACACTATAGCCATCTCTAATGGCAACACTATAGCCATCTCTAATGACAACACTATAGCCATCTCTAATGACAACACTATAGCCATCTCTAATGGCAACACTATAGCCATCTCTAATGACAACACTATAGCCATCTCTAATGACAACACTATAGCCATCTCTAATGACAACACTATAGCCATCTCTAATGGCAACACTATAGCCATCTATAATGACAACACTATAGCCATCTCTAATGGCAACACTATAGCCATCTCTAATGACAACACTATAGCCATCTCTAATGGCAACACTATAGACAACACTATAGCCATCTCTAATGACAACACTATAGCCATCTCTAATGACAACACTATAGACATCTATAATGACAACACTATAGCCATCTCTAATGGCAACACTATAGCCATCTCTAATGACAACACTATAGCCATCTCTAATGGCAACACTATAGACAACACTATAGCCATCTCTAATGACAACACTATAGCCATCTCTAATGACAACACTATAGCCATCTCTAATGACAACACTATAGCCATCTCTAATGACAACACTATAGCCATCTCTAATGGCAACACTATAGCCATCTCTAATAACAATACTATAGCCATCTCTAATGGCAACACTATAGCCATCTCTAATGACAACACTATAGCCATCTCTAATGGCAACACTATAGACAACACTATAGCCATCTCTAATGACAACACTATAGCCATCTCTAATGACAACACTATAGCCATCTCTAATGACAACACTATAGCCATCTCTAATGGCAACACTATAGCCATCTCTAATAACAATACTATAGCCATCTCTAATGACAACACTATAGCCATCTCTAATGACAACACTATAGCCATCTCTAATAACAACACTATAGCCATCTCTAATGACAACACTATAGCCATCTCTAATGACAACGCCATCTCTAATGACAACACTATAGCCATCTCTAATGACAACACTATAGCCATCTCTAATGACAACACTAACCTCACCCTTAGCCGAGGGGATTTTTAACTATTGTTTGACCCTCCCTCCCTCCCTCCCTCCCTCCCTCCCTCCCCCCCTCCCTCCCTCCCTCCCCCCCTCCCTCCCTCCCTCCCTCCCTCCCTCTCCGCCCTCCCCCCCTCCCTCCCTCCCTCCCTCCCTCCCTCCCTCTCCGCCCTCCCTCCCTCCCTCCCTCCCTCCCTCTCCGCCCTCCCTTCCTCCCTCCCTCCCTCTCCGCCCTCCCTCCCTTCCTCCCTCTCCGCCCTCCCTCCCTCCCTTCCTCCCTCTCCGCCCTCCCTTCCTCCCTCCCTCCCTCTCCGCCCTCCCTCCCTTCCTCCCTCTCCGCCCTCCCTTCCTCCCTCCCTCCCTCTCCGCCCTCCCTCCCTTCCTCCCTCTCCGCCCTCCCTTCCTCCCTCCCTCCCTCCCTCCCTCCCTCCCTCCCTCCCTCCCTCCCTCCCTCTCCGCCCTCCCCCCCTCCCTCCCTCCCTCCCTCCCTCCCTCCCTCTCCGCCCTCCCTCCCTCCCTCCCTCCCTCCCTCCCTCTCCGCCCTCCCTTCCTCCCTCCCTCCCTCTCCGCCCTCCCTCCCTTCCTCCCTCTCCGCCCTCCCTTCCTCCCTCCCTCCCTCTCCGCCCTCCCTCCCTTCCTTCCTCCCTCCCTCCCTCTCCGCCCTCCCTCCCTCCCTCCCTCTCCGCCCTCCCTTCCTCCCTCCCTCCCTCTCCGCCCTCCCTCCCTTCCTCCCTCCCTCCCTCTCCTCCCTCCCTCCCTCCCTCTCCGCCCTCCCTCCCTCCCTCCCTCTCCGCCCTCCCTCCCTACCTCCATCCCTCTCCTCCCTCCCTCTACTTACTCCCCCCCTCTCCTTACTCTCCTTCCCTCCCTCGCTCCCTCCCTCCCTCTATCCCTCTATCCCTCCCTCTCCTCCCTCCATCCATGCCCTCCCTCTCCTCCCTCCATACCTCCCCTCCCTCTCCTCCCTCTCCTCCCTCCCCTCCCTCCCTCTCCTCCCTCCCCTCTCCTTCCTCCCTCTCCTCCCTCCCCCATCCATCCCTCTCCTCCCTCTCTTCCCTCCCTCCCTACCTCCCTCCCTCCCTCTCCTCCCTACCTCTCCTCCCTCCCTCTATCCCTCTATCCCTTCCTCTCCTCCCTCCATCCCTCCCCTCTCCTTCCTCCCTCTCCTCCCTCTCCTCCCTTCCCCCATCCATCCCCATCCATCCCTCTCCTCCCTCCCTCCCTCCCTCCCTCCCTCCCCCATCCATTCCTCTCCTCCCTCTCCTCCCTCCCTCCCTCTCCTCCCTCCCCTCCCTCTCCTCCCTCCCTCTCCTCCCTCTCCTCCCTCCCTCTCCTCCCTCCCTCTATCCCTCTATCCCTTCCTCTCCTCCCTCCCCTCCCCTCTCCTTCCTCCCTCTCCTCCCTCTCCTCCCTCCCCTCCCCTCTCCTTCCTCCCTCCCTCCCTCCCTCCCTTCCTCCCTCCCTCCCCCCTCCAGGGTTTCTTCAGGAGGAGCCAGCAGAGTAATGCAGGGTACTCCTGCCCTCGTCAGAAGAACTGTTTGATTGACAGGACCAGCAGGAACCGCTGCCAACACTGTAGACTGCAGAAATGCCTGACCGTAGGCATGTCACGGGACGGTATGTATATCAGGGGGTTGGGGTCAATTCCAATTCAATTGGAACTGTAAAACATTTCATCTTTGTAATCAAATTTAATTGGAATTCAGTATTTTTCCATTTCCCAGTTAATGGAATTAATGCATATAGTGTGAAACATTGACTGCAGGATTTGTTATAAATCATTTAAACTTGTATTTCTATATGAACAGTTTAAACTGTGACATGATCAGCCTGAAAGCCCGAGGGAATTGAATTCAAATTGGAATTGTTGTGGATAATATTGAATTGAGAATTGAATTCTTGGAATTGACATTGGAATTGAGAGGAATTTAATTAACTCTGAATTCAAAGACTGACTTGGAATTTGAATAGAAATACGTTGAATTTACAGGGAGGGAGAATTGATGAAAAATTGAATTGCATAGGCATACTGTAAAAATGACACACACACACACACACACACACACACACACACACACACACACACACACACACACACACACACACACACACACACACACACACACACACACACACACACATTGGATTATAAGTCCACTTTGTACGTCTTCATTTACCTCCTCAGAAAGGTCAAGTTCTCACACAACGCTATTGTTCTATTGAATAACCTTCGTCAATGTGTCTCCATGTCCCCACAGCGGTGAAGTTTGGCCGTATGTCCAAGAAGCAGAGAGACAGCCTGTATGCTGAGATACAGAAGCACCGTCTCCAGCAGGCCCAGCAGCTGCAGAGAGACCACCATCCCCAGAACCCAGGGGAGGTCGAGCCTCTCTCTCCCCACTACGGCCTCACCGACCTCCACGAAGACCTGGGAGGGTACATGGAGGAACACAGCCCCGAGGGGGGTAACGACCCAGCCTCCAAGGGGGGCTCTGACTCGGGAGGAGCGGGGGGGTTCTACCTGGACATTCGGCCGTCTCCTGATCAGTCTGGTCTGGATATTAACGGTATAAAACCGGAGCCTCTGTGTGATTATGGTTCCAACCAGGGTTTCTTCCCCTACTGTTTCTTCACCAACGGAGAGACGTCTCCCACAGTATCTATGGCTGAGCTAGGTGAGTGGAGAGAGGGGGATTATGGGACGGATGGAGGGAGGGAGGAGGGGAGAAGAGGGAGAGACGTCTCCCACAGTATCTATGGCTGAGCTAGGTGAGTGGAGAGAGGGGGATTATGGGACGGATGGAGGGAGGGGAGAGGTGGAGAGAGGGATTATGGAGGAAAAGGTAGAGATGTCTCCTACCTCGTCCATGGCTGGGTTAGATGTGGGATGGGGGAGGGAGGCAGGGAGGATGGGAGGGAGGGAGGGAGGGAGGGAAGGGATGAGGTAAGGTGTGGGATGGGGGAGGGAGAGAACAAGAAGAATGAGAGAGGGATATAGAGAGGTAAAGAAAGAGAGAGGGATATAGAGAAGTAAAGAAAGAGAGAGGATGGAGTGAGGTAAAGAAAGAGAGAGGGGTATAGAGAGATAAAGAAAGAGGGATATAGTGAGGTAAAGAAAGAGAGAGGGGTATAGAGAGATAAAGAAAGAGGGATATAGTGAGGTAAAGAGAGAGAGAGGGATATAGAGAGGTAAAGAAAGAGAGAGGGATATAGAGAGATAAAGAAAGAGAGAGGGATATAGAGAGGTAAAGAAAGAGAGAGGGATATAGAGAGGTAAAGAAAGAGAGAGGGATATAGAGAGATAAAGAAAGAGAGAGGGATACAGAGAGGTAAAGAAAGAGAGAGGATGGAGCGAACAGAAAGCAGAACCGTGGGGCAAAAACAAAGGTGGTTTAAAATAGCAGGAGGCTGAACACTCATCTTCAGAGCTCATTAGAACAGGGTCTGGTTAATTAGTATCGTGTTAATTAGCTCATACTGGGAACCAAAGGGGTACATGTTCAGGGAAATCAGTTATTTACTCTCCCTTGAGCTCCCAGGAAGTGATTTTCTTCTTCTTTAAAACAAAAGCATTTATCATTATAATCTCTTTCACCTTTACTGTAGGAAATATGCCCATTTGGTTTCATGTTAATAAATGATTGTATCTTCCATATGAACATATGTTGAATTCTTTATTGTAGATCAACCAGTACCAACATAGTTGACAGAATAGTAAACAATACGGTCTGGGTCATACCAGAATAGTGAAATACAGTCTGGGTCATACCAGAATAGTGAAATACAGTCTGGGTCATACCAGAATAGTGAAATACAGTCTGGGTCACACCAGAATAGTAAAATACAGTCTGGGTCACACCAGAATAGTAAAATACAGTCTGGGTCACACCAGAATAGTAAAATACTGTCTGGGTCATACCAGAATAGTAAAATACAGTCTGGGTCATACCAGAATAGTGAAATACAGTCTGGGTCATACCAGAATAGTAAAATACTGTCTGGGTCATACCAGAATAGTAAAATACTGTCTGGGTCATACCAGAATAGTGAAATACAGTCTGGGTCATACCAGAATAGTAAAATACAGTCTGGGTCATACCAGAATAGTGAAATACAGTCTGGGTCATACCAGAATAGTAAAATACGGTCTGGGTCATACCAGAATAGTAAAATACTGTCTGGGTCATACCAGAATAGTAAAATACAGTCTGGGTCATACCAGAATAGTAAAATACAGTCTGGGTCATACCGGAATAGTAAAATACTGTCTGGGTCATACCAGAATAGTGAAATACTGTCTGGGTCATACCAGAATAGGGAAATACTGTCTGGGTCATACCAGAATAGTGAAATACTGTCTGGGTCATACCAGAATAGTGAAATACTGTCTGGGTCATACCAGAATACTAAAATACTGTCCGGGGTATACCGGAATAGTAAAATACTGTCTGGGTCATACCAGAATAGTAAAATACGGTCTGGGTCATACCAGAATAGTAAAATACTGTCTGGGTCATACCAGAATAGTAAAATACAGTCTGGGTCATACCAGAATAGTAAAATACAGTCTGGGTCATACCGGAATAGTAAAATACTGTCTGGGTCATACCAGAATAGTGAAATACTGTCTGGGTCATACCAGAATAGGGAAATACTGTCTGGGTCATACCAGAATAGTGAAATACTGTCTGGGTCATACCAGAATAGTGAAATACTGTCTCGGTCATACCAGAATATGGAAATACTGTCTGGGTCATACCAGAATAGTAAAATACTGTCTGGGTCATACCGGAATAGTAAAATACTATCTGGGTCATGACAGAATAGGGAAATACTGTCTCGGTCATACCAGAATAGGGAAATACTGTCTGGGTCATACCAGAATAGTAAAATACTGTCTGGGTCATACCGGAATAGTAAAATACTGTCTGGGTCATACCGGAATACTAAAATACTGTCTGGGTCATGACATAATAGTTAAATACTATCTGGGTCATGACAGAATAGTAAAATACTGTCTGGGTCATGACATAATAGTTAAATACTATCTGGGTCATGACAGAATAGTAAAATACTGTCTGGGTCATGACAGAATAGTAAAATACTATCTGGGTGATGACAGAATAGTAAAATACTGTCTGGGTCATGACATAATAGTTAAATACTATCTGGGTCATGACAGAATAGTAAAATACTGTGTGGGTCATGACAGAATAGTAAAATACTGTGTGGGTCATGACAGAATAGTAAAATACTGTGTGGGTCATGACAGAATAGTAAAATACTGTGTGGGTCATGACAGAATAGTAAAATACTGTGTGGGTCATGACAGAATAGTAAAATACTGTGTGGGTCATGACAGAATAGTAAAATACTGTGTGGGTCATGACAGAATAGTAAAATACTGTGTGGGTCATGACAGAATAGTAAATACTGTGTGGGTCATGGTAAGAGATGATCAACCACCACTAACCACCATTTAGTTCTGTTTGGGTCGGCACCCTATTGTGAACATAAAATATCAATCCAAATGTGAAACGGGTTCCACTGTGGTCCATCCAGCTCTTGGCGTTGTCCTTGACCAATCGTGGTCCAGCTCTTGGCGTTGTCCTTGACCAATCGTGGTCCAGCTCTTGATGTTGTCCTTGACCAACCGTGGTCCAGCTCTTGGCGTTGTCCTTGACCAATCGTGTTCCAGCTCTTGATGTTGTCCTTGACCAATCATGGTCCAGCTCTTGATGTTGTCCTTGACCAACCGTGGTCCATCCAGCTCTTGATGTTGTCCTTGACCAATCGTGTTCCAGCTCTTGATGTTGTCCTTGACCAATCGTGGTCCAGCTCTTGGCGTTGTCCTTGACCAATCGTGGTTCAGCTCTTGATGTTGTCCTTGACCAATCGTGGTCCAGCTCTTGGCGTTGTCCTTGACCAATCGTGGTTCAGCTCTTGACGTTGTCCTTGACCAATCGTGGTACAGCTCTTGACGTTGTCCTTGACCAATCGTGGTACAGCTCTTGATGTTGTC
>NC_074699.1:37030032-37045032 GCF_029448725.1 Salvelinus fontinalis | reverse complement strand
TCTACTTATATAGGAAACCCCCAATCTACGTACTGTCTACTTATATAGGAAACCCTCAATCTATCTACTGTCTACTGTCTACTTATATAGGAAACCCTCAATCTGTCTACTGTCTACTGTCTACTTATATAGGAAACCCTCAATCTGTCTACTGTCTACTGTCTACTTATATAGGAAACCCTCAATCTGTCTACTGTCTACTTATATAGGAAACCCCCAATCTATATACTGTCTACTTATATAGGAAACCCCCAATCTGTCTACTGTCTACTTACACAGGAAACCCCCAATCTATATACTGTCTACTTATATAGGAAAACCCAATCTACGTACTGTCTACTGTCTACTTATATAGGAAACCCCCAATCTGTCTACTGTCTACTTATATAGGAAACCCCCAATCTACGTGCTGTCTACTTATATAGGAAACCCTCAATCTGTCTACTGTCTACTGTCTACTTATATAGGAAACCCTCAATCTGTCTACTGTCTACTGTCTACTTATATAGGAAACCCTCAATCTGTCTACTGTCTACTTATATAGGAAACCCTCAATCTATCTACTGTCTACTTATATAGGAAACCCCCAATCTATATACTGTCTACTTATATAGGAAACCCCCAATCTATCTACTGTCTACTTATATAGGAAACCCCCAATCTACGTACTATCTACTTATATAGGAAACCCTCAATCTGTCTACTGTCTACTTAAATAGGAAACCCCCAATCTATCTACTGTCTACTGGAAACCCCCAATCTATCTACTGTCTACTTATATAGGAAACCCCCAATCTGTCTACTGTCTACTTATATAGGAAACCCTCAATCTATCTACTGTCTACTTATATAGGAAACTCTCAATCTGTCTACTGTCTACTCATATAGGAAACCCCCAATCTGTCTACTGTCTACTTATATAGGAAACTCTCAATCTGTCTACTGTCTACTTATATAGGAAACTCTCAATCTGTCTACTGTCTACTTATATAGGAAACCCCCAATCTGTCTACTGTCTACTTATATAGGAAACCCCCAATCTGTCTACTGTCTACTTATATAGGAAACCCTCAATCTATCTACTGTCTACTTATATAGGAAACCCCCAATCTATATACTGTCTACTTATATAGGAAACCCCCAATCTGTCTACTGTCTACTTATATAGGAAACCCCCAATCTACGTACTGTCTACTTATATAGGAAACCCGTACTCTACATAGACAGGTGCTTTGGTTTCACAAGGACATGCTGTCCCCAACCTGTTGTGTTGATGTTGTGTTGTCTTTACAACATAAAGTAATGCTGAGGTTGTCTCTGACCTGTAGTGATGGTTATGTTGTCTCTCTGACCTGTAGTGATGGTTATGTTGTCTCTCTGACCTGTAGTGGTGGTTGTGTTGTCTCTCTGACCTGTAGTGATGGTTATGTTGTCTCTCTGACCTGTAGTGATGGTTATGTTGTCTCTCTGACCTGTAGTGGTGGTTGTGTTATCTCTCTGACCTGTAGTGATGGTTATGTTATCTCTCTGACCTGGAGTGATGGTTGTGTTGTCGTTGTCTCTCTGACCTGTAGTGATGGTTGTGTTGTCTCTCTGACCTGTAGTGATGGTTGTGATGTTGTCTCTCTGACCTGTAGTGGTGGTTGTGATGTCGTTGTCTCTCTGACCTGTAGTGATGGTTGTGTTGTCTCTCTGACCTGTAGTGATGGTTGTGATGTTGTCTCTCTGACCTGTAGTGGTGGTTGTGATGTTGTTGTATCTCTGACCTGTAGTGATGGTTGTGTTGTCTCTCTGACCTGTAGTGGTGGTTGTGTTGTCTCTCTGACCTGTAGTGATGGTTATGTTGTCTCTCTGACCTGTAGTGATGGTTATGTTGTCTCTCTGACCTGTAGTGATGGTTGTGTTGTCTCTCTGACCTGTAGTGATGGTTGTGTTATGTCTCTGACCTGTAGTGATGGTTATGTTATCTCTCTGACCTGGAGTGATGGTTGTGTTATCTCTCTGACCTGTAGTGATGGTTATAGTATGTTATCTCTCTGACCTGGAGTGATGGTTGTGTTATCTCTCTGACCTGTAGTGATGGTTATATTATGTTATCTCTCTGACCTGTAGTGATGGCTATGTTATCTCTCTGACCTGTAGTGATGGTTATGGTATCTCTCTGACCTGTAGTGATGGTTATAGTATGTTATCTCTCTGACCTGGAGTGATGGTTGTGTTGTCGTTGTCTCTCTGACCTGTAGTGGTGGTTGTGATGTCGTTGTCTCTCTGACCTGTAGTGGTGGTTATGTTATCTCTCTGACCTGTAGTGGTGGTTATATTATCTCTCTGACCTGTAGTGGTGGTTATGTTATCTCTCTGACCTGTAGTGATGGTTGTGATGTCGTTGTCTCTCTGACCTGTAGTGGTGGTTATGTTATCTCTCTGACCTGTAGTGGTGGTTGTGTTGTCTCTCTGACCTGTAGTGATGGTTGTGATGATGTTGTCTCTCTGACCTGTAGTGATGGTTATATTATGTTGTCTCTCTGACCTGTAGTGATGGGTATGTTATCTCTCTGATCTGTAGTGATGGTTGTAATGTTGTTGTCTCTCTGACCTGTAGTGATGGTTTTGTTGTGTTGTCTCTCTGACCTGTAGTGATGGTTTTGTTGTGTTGTCTCTCTGACCTGTAGTGATGGTTGTGATGTCGTTGTCTCTCTGACCTGTAGTGGTGGTTGTGATGTTATCTCTCTGACCTGTAGTGATGGTTGTGTTGTCTCTCTGACCTGTAGTGATGGTTGTGATGTTGTCTCTCTGACCTGTAGTGATGGTTATGTTGTCTCTCTGACCTGTAGTGATGGTTGTGTTGTCTCTCTGACCTGTAGTGATGGTTGTGATGTCTCTCTGACCTGTAGTGATGGTTATGTTGTCTCTCTGACCTGTAGTGATGGTTGTGTTGTCTCTCTGACCTGTAGTGATGGTTATGTTGTCTCTCTGACCTGTAGTGATGGTTATGTTGTCTCTCTGACCTGTAGTGATGGTTATGTTGTCTCTCTGACCTGTAGTGATGGTTGTGTTGTCTCTCTGACCTGTAGTGATGGTTGTGTTGTCTCTCTGACCTGTAGTGATGGTTATGTTGTCTCTCTGACCTGTAGTGGTGGTTATGTTGTCTCTCTGACCTGTAGTGATGGTTGTGTTGTCTCTCTGACCTGTAGTGATGGTTGTGATGTTGTCTCTCTGACCTGTAGTGATGGTTGTGATGTCGTTGTCTCTCTGACCTGTAGTGATGGTTGTGTTGTCTCTCTGATCTGTAGTGATGGTTGTGATGTCTTGTCTCTCTGACCTGTAGTGATGGTTGTGTTGTCTCTCTGACCTGTAGTGATGGTTGTGTTGTCTCTCTGACCTGTAGTGGTGGTTGTGATGTCGTTGTCTCTCTGACCTGTAGTGATGGTTGTGTTGTCTCTCTGACCTGTAGTGATGGTTGTGTTGTCTCTCTGACCTGTAGTGATGGTTGTGATGTCGTTGTCTCTCTGACCTGTAGTGATGGTTATGTTATCTCTCTGACCTGTAGTGATGGTTGTGGTGTTGTTGTCTCTCTGACCTGTAGTGGTGGTTGTGATGTTGTTGTCTCTCTGACCTGTAGTGATGGTTGTGATGTCGTTGTCTCTCTGACCTGTAGTGATGGTTGTGATGTCGTTGTCTCTCTGACCTGTAGTGGTGGTTGTGTTGTCTCTCTGACCTGTAGTGGTGTTTGTGATGTCGTTGTCTCTCTGACCTGTAGTGATGGTTGTGATGTTATCTCTCTGACCTGTAGTGATGGTTGTGATGTTGTCTCTCTGACCTGTAGTGATGGTTGTGATGTCGTTGTCTCTCTGACCTGTAGTGGTGTTTGTGATGTCGTTGTCTCTCTGACCTGTAGTGATGGTTGTGTTGTCTCTCTGACCTGTAGTGATGGTTGTGATGTCGTTGTCTCTCTGACCTGTAGTGATGGTTGTGTTGTCTCTCTGACCTGTAGTGATGGTTGTGATGTCGTTGTCTCTCTGACCTGAAGTGATGGTTGTGATGTCGTTGTCTCTCTGACCTGTAGTGATGGTTGGGATGTCTCTCTGACCTGTAGTGGTGGTTGTGATGTCTCTCTGACCTGTAGTGATGGTTGTGATGTCGTTGTCTCTCTGACCTGTAGTGATGGTTGTGATGTCGTTGTCTCTCTGACCTGTAGTGATGGTTGTGATGTCGTTGTCTCTCTGACCTGTAGTGATGGTTGTGATGTCGTTGTCTCTCTGACCTGTAGTGATGGTTGTGATGTCTCTCTGACCTGTAGTGGTGGTTGTGTTGTCTCTCTGACCTGTAGTGGTGGTTGTGTTGTCTCTCTGACCTGTAGTGGTGGTTGTGTTGTCTCTCTGACCTGTAGTGATGGTTGTGATGTCGTTGTCTCTCTGACCTGTAGTGGTGGTTGTGATGTCGATGTCTCTCTGACCTGTAGTGGTGGTTGTGTTGTCTCTCTGACCTGTAGTGATGGTTGTGTTGTCTCTCTGACCTGTAGTGATGGTTGTGATGTCGTTGTCTCTCTGACCTGTAGTGATGGTTGTGATGTCGTTGTCTCTCTGACCTGTAGTGATGGTTGTGATGTCGTTGTCTCTCTGACCTGTAGTGATGGTTGTGATGTCGTTGTCTCTCTGACCTGTAGTGATGGTTGTGATGTCGTTGTCTCTCTGACCTGTAGTGATGGTTGTGATGTCGTTGTCTCTCTGACCTGTAGTGGTGGTTGTGTTGTCTCTCTGACCTGTAGTGATGGTTGTGTTGTTGTTGTCTCTCTGACCTGTAGTGATGGTTGTGTTGTCTCTCTGACCTGTAGTGATGGTTATGTTATCTCTCTGACCTGTAGTGATGGTTGTGATGTCGTTGTCTCTCTGACCTGTAGTGGTGGTTATGTTGTCTCTCTGACCTGTAGTGGTGGTTATGTTGTCTCTCTGACCTGTAGTGATGGTTATGTTATCTCTCTGACCTGTAGTGATGGTTGTGATGTCGTTGTCTCTCTGACCTGTAGTGATGGTTATGTTATCTCTCTGACCTGTAGTGATGGTTGTGATGTCGTTGTCTCTCTGACCTGTAGTGATGGTTATGTTGTCTCTCTGACCTGTAGTGGTGGTTGTGATGTCGTTGTCTCTCTGACCTGTAGTGATGGTTGTGATGTCTCTCTGACCTGTAGTGATGGTTGTGTTATGTTGTCTCTCTGACCTGTAGTGGTGGTTGTGATGTCGTTGTCTCTCTGACCTGTAGTGATGGTTATGTTGTCTCTCTGACCTGTAGTGGTGGTTATGTTGTCTCTCTGACCTGTAGTGATGGTTGTGTTGTCTCTCTGACCTGTAGTGATGGTTGTGATGTCTCTCTGACCTGTAGTGGTGGTTATGTTATCTCTCTGACCTGTAGTGATGGTTGTGATGTCGTTGTCTCTCTGACCTGTAGTGGTGGTTGTGATGTTGTTGTCTCTCTGACCTGTAGTGATGGTTATGTTGTCTCTCTGACCTGTAGTGGTGTTTGTGTTGTCTCTCTGACCTGTAGTGATGGTTGTGATGTTGTTGTCTCTCTGACCTGTAGTGGTGGTTGTGATGTTGTTGTCTCTCTGACCTGTAGTGATGGTTATGTTGTCTCTCTGACCTGTAGTGATGGTTGTGATGTCGTTGTCTCTCTGACCTGTAGTGGTGTTTGTGATGTCGTTGTCTCTCTGACCTGTAGTGGTGGTTGTGATGTTGTCTCTCTGACCTGTAGTGATGGTTGTGATGTCGTTGTCTCTCTGACCTGTAGTGATGGTTGTGATGTTGTTGTCTCTCTGACCTGTAGTGATGGTTATGTTATGTTGTCTCTCTGACCTGTAGTGATGGTTATGTTGTCTCTCTGACCTGTAGTGATGGTTGTGTTGTCTCTCTGACCTGTAGTGATGGTTGTGATGTTGTCTCTCTGACCTGTAGTGATGGTTGTGATGTCGTTGTCTCTCTGACCTGTAGTGATGGTTGTGATGTCGTTGTCTCTCTGACCTGTAGTGATGGTCGTGTTGTCTCTCTGACCTGTAGTGGTGGTTGTGATGTTGTCTCTCTGACCTGTAGTGATGGTTGTGATGTTGTTGTCTCTTTGACCTGTAGTGGTGGTTGTGATGTTGTCTCTCTGACCTGTAGTGATGGTTATGTTATCTCTCTGACCTGTAGTGATGGTTGTGATGTTATCTCTCTGACCTGTAGTGATGGTTGTGTTGTCTCTCTGACCTGTAGTGGTGGTTATGTTGTCTCTCTGACCTGTAGTGGTGGTTGTGTTGTTGTTGTCTCTCTGACCTGTAGTGATGGTTGTGATGTCTCTCTGACCTGTAGTGGTGGTTGTGATGTTGTCTCTCTGACCTGTAGTGATGGTTGTGATGTCGTTGTCTCTCTGACCTGTAGTGATGGTTGTGATGTCGTTGTCTCTCTGACCTGTAGTGGTGGTTGTGATGTCGTTGTCTCTCTGACCTGTAGTGATGGTTATGTTGTCTCTCTGACCTGTAGTGGTGTTTGTGATGTCGTTGTCTCTCTGACCTGTAGTGATGGTTGTGTTGTCTCTCTGACCTGTAGTGATGGTTGTGATGTCGTTGTCTCTCTGACCTGTAGTGATGGTTGTGTTGTCTCTCTGACCTGTAGTGATGGTTGTGATGTCGTTGTCTCTCTGACCTGAAGTGATGGTTGTGATGTTGTTGTCTCTCTGACCTGTAGTGATGGTTGTGATGTCTCTCTGACCTGTAGTGGTGGTTGTGATGTCTCTCTGACCTGTAGTGATGGTTGTGATGTCGTTGTCTCTCTGACCTGTAGTGATGGTTGTGATGTCGTTGTCTCTCTGACCTGTAGTGATGGTTGTGATGTCGTTGTCTCTCTGACCTGTAGTGATGGTTGTGATGTCGTTGTCTCTCTGACCTGTAGTGGTGGTTGTGTTGTCTCTCTGACCTGTAGTGGTGGTTGTGTTGTTGTTGTCTCTCTGACCTGTAGTGATGGTTGTGTTGTCTCTCTGACCTGTAGTGATGGTTATGTTATCTCTCTGACCTGTAGTGATGGTTGTGATGTCGTTGTCTCTCTGACCTGTAGTGGTGGTTATGTTGTCTCTCTGACCTGTAGTGGTGGTTATGTTGTCTCTCTGACCTGTAGTGATGGTTATGTTATCTCTCTGACCTGTAGTGATGGTTGTGATGTCGTTGTCTCTCTGACCTGTAGTGATGGTTATGTTATCTCTCTGACCTGTAGTGATGGTTGTGATGTCGTTGTCTCTCTGACCTGTAGTGGTGGTTGTGATGTCGTTGTCTCTCTGACCTGTAGTGATGGTTATGTTGTCTCTCTGACCTGTAGTGATGGTTGTGATGTCTCTCTGACCTGTAGTGATGGTTGTGATGTCTCTCTGACCTGTAGTGATGGTTATGTTATCTCTCTGACCTGTAGTGATGGTTATGTTGTCTCTCTGACCTGTAGTGATGGTTGTGATGTCTCTCTGACCTGTAGTGATGGTTGTGATGTCGTTGTCTCTCTGACCTGTAGTGGTGGTTGTGATGTCGTTGTCTCTCTGACCTGTAGTGATGGTTGTGATGTCTCTCTGACCTGTAGTGATGGTTGTGTTATGTTGTCTCTCTGACCTGTAGTGGTGGTTGTGATGTCGTTGTCTCTCTGACCTGTAGTGATGGTTATGTTGTCTCTCTGACCTGTAGTGGTGGTTATGTTGTCTCTCTGACCTGTAGTGATGGTTGTGTTGTCTCTCTGACCTGTAGTGATGGTTGTGATGTCTCTCTGACCTGTAGTGGTGGTTATGTTATCTCTCTGACCTGTAGTGATGGTTGTGATGTCGTTGTCTCTCTGACCTGTAGTGGTGGTTATGTTGTCTCTCTGACCTGTAGTGGTGGTTGTGATGTCGTTGTCTCTCTGACCTGTAGTGATGGTTGTGTTGTCTCTCTGACCTGTAGTGATGGTTGTGATGTCGTTATCTCTCTGACCTGTAGTGGTGGTTGTGTTATGTTGTCTCTCTGACCTGTAGTGATGGTTGTGATGTCGTTGTCTCTCTGACCTGTAGTGATGGTTATGTTGTCTCTCTGACCTGTAGTGATGGTTGTGATGTCGTTGTCTCTCTGACCTGTAGTGATGGTTGTGATGTCGTTGTCTCTCTGACCTGTAGTGATGGTTGTGATGTCGTTGTCTCTCTGACCTGTAGTGATGGTTGTGATGTCGTTGTCTCTCTGACCTGTAGTGATGGTTGTGATGTCGTTGTGTCTCTGACCTGTAGTGATGGTTGTGATGTCGTTGTCTCTCTGACCTGTAGTGATGGTTGTGATGTCGTTGTCTCTCTGACCTGTAGTGATGGTTGTGATGTCGTTGTCTCTCTGACCTGTAGTGATGGTTGTGATGTCGTTGTCTCTCTGACCTGTAGTGGTGGTTGTGATGTCGTTGTCTCTCTGACCTGTAGTGATGGTTGTGATGTCGTTATCTCTCTGACCTGTAGTGATGGTTATGTTGTCTCTCTGACCTGTAGTGGTGGTTGTGATGTCTCTCTGACCTGTAGTGATGGTTGTGATGTCGTTGTCTCTCTGATCTGTAGTGATGGTTATGTGATGTTATCTCTCTGACCTGTAGTGATGGTTATGTTGTCTCTCTGACCTGTAGTGGTGGTTGTGATGTCGTTGTCTCTCTGACCTGTAGTGATGGCTATGTTGTCTCTCTGACCTGTAGTGGTGGTTATGTTGTCTCTCTGACCTGTAGTGATGGCTATGTTGTCTCTCTGACCTGTAGTGATGGCTATGTTGTCTCTCTGACCTGTATTGGTGGTTGTGATGTCGTTGTCTCTCTGACCTGTAGTGATGGTTGTGTTGTCTCTCTGACCTGTAGTGGTGGTTATGTTGTCTCTCTGACCTGTAGTGATGGTTATGTTGTCTCTCTGACCTGTAGTGGTGGTTATGTTGTCTCTCTGACCTGTAGTGATGGCTATGTTGTCTCTCTGACCTGTAGTGATGGCTATGTTTTCTCTCTGACCTGTATTGGTGGTTGTGATGTCGTTGTCTCTCTGACCTGTAGTGATGGTTATGTTGTCTCTCTGACCTGTAGTGATGGTTATGTTGTCTCTCTGACCTGTAGTGATGGTTGTGATGTCGTTGTCTCTCTGACCTGTTGTGATGGTTGTGATGTCGTTGTCTCTCTGACCTGTAGTGATGGTTGTGATGTCGTTGTCTCTCTGACCTGTAGTGATGGTTGTGATGTTGTTGTCTCTCTGACCTGTAGTGGTGGTTGTGTTGTTGTTGTCTCTCTGATCTGTAGTGATGGTTGTGATGTCGTTGTCTCTCTGACCTGTAGTGATGGTTTTGATGTCGTTGTCTCTCTGACCTGTAGTGGTGGTTGTGATGTCTCTCTGACCTGTAGTGGTGGTTATGTTGTCTCTCTGACCTGTAGTGATGGTTGTGTTGTCTCTCTGACCTGTAGTGGTGGTTATGTTGTCTCTCTGACCTGTAGTGATGGTTGTGTTGTCTCTCTGACCTGTAGTGATGGTTGTGATGTCGTTGTCTCTCTGACCTGTAGTGGTGGTTGTGATGTCGTTGTCTCTCTGACCTGTAGTGGTGGTTGTGATGTCGTTGTCTCTCTGACCTGTAGTGGTGGTTGTGTTGTGTTGTCTCTCTGACCTGTAGTGGTGGTTGTGATGTCGTTGTCTCTCTGACCTGTAGTGATGGTTGTGATGTCGTTGTCTCTCTGACCTGTAGTGGTGGTTGTGTTGTGTTGTCTCTCTGACCTGTAGTGATGGTTGTGATGTTGTTGTCTCTCTGACCTGTATTGGTGGTTGTGATGTCGTTGTCTCTCTGACCTGTAGTGATGGTTGTGTTGTCTCTCTGACCTGTAGTGATGGTTATGTTGTCTCTCTGACCTGTAGTGATGGTTGTGATGTCGTTGTCTCTCTGACCTGTAGTGATGGTTGTGATGTCTCTCTGACCTGTAGTGATGGTTGTGTTGTCTCTCTGACCTGTAGTGATGGTTGTGATGTCGTTGTCTCTCTGACCTGTAGTGATGGTTATGTGATGTTATCTCTCTGACCTGTAGTGATGGTTGTGTTGTCTCTCTGACCTGTAGTGATGGTTATGTTGTCTCTCTGACCTGTAGTGATGGTTGTGATGTCGTTGTCTCTCTGACCTGTAGTGATGGTTGTGTTGTCTCTCTGACCTGTAGTGATGGTTGTGATGTCGTTGTCTCTCTGACCTGTAGTGATGGTTATGTGATGTTATCTCTCTGACCTGTAGTGATGGTTGTGTTGTCTCTCTGACCTGTAGTGATGGTTATGTTGTCTCTCTGACCTGTAGTGATGGTTGTGATGTCGTTGTCTCTCTGACCTGTAGTGATGGTTGTGATGTCTCTCTGACCTGTAGTGGTGGTTGTGATGTCGTTGTCTCTCTGACCTGTAGTGATGGTTGTGATGTCGTTGTCTCTCTGACCTGTAGTGATGGTTGTGATGTCGTTGTCTCTCTGACCTGTAGTGATGGTTGTGATGTCGTTGTCTCTCTGACCTGTAGTGATGGTTGTGATGTCGTTGTCTCTCTGACCTGTAGTGATGGTTGTGATGTCGTTGTCTCTCTGACCTGTAGTGATGGTTGTGATGTCGTTGTGTCTCTGACCTGTAGTGATGGTTGTGATGTCGTTGTCTCTCTGACCTGTAGTGATGGTTGTGATGTCGTTGTCTCTCTGACCTGTAGTGATGGTTGTGATGTCGTTGTCTCTCTGACCTGTAGTGATGGTTGTGATGTCGTTGTCTCTCTGACCTGTAGTGGTGGTTGTGATGTCGTTGTCTCTCTGACCTGTAGTGATGGTTGTGATGTCGTTATCTCTCTGACCTGTAGTGATGGTTATGTTGTCTCTCTGACCTGTAGTGGTGGTTGTGATGTCTCTCTGACCTGTAGTGATGGTTGTGATGTCGTTGTCTCTCTGATCTGTAGTGATGGTTATGTGATGTTATCTCTCTGACCTGTAGTGATGGTTATGTTGTCTCTCTGACCTGTAGTGGTGGTTGTGATGTCGTTGTCTCTCTGACCTGTAGTGATGGCTATGTTGTCTCTCTGACCTGTAGTGGTGGTTATGTTGTCTCTCTGACCTGTAGTGATGGCTATGTTGTCTCTCTGACCTGTAGTGATGGCTATGTTGTCTCTCTGACCTGTATTGGTGGTTGTGATGTCGTTGTCTCTCTGACCTGTAGTGATGGTTGTGTTGTCTCTCTGACCTGTAGTGGTGGTTATGTTGTCTCTCTGACCTGTAGTGATGGTTATGTTGTCTCTCTGACCTGTAGTGGTGGTTATGTTGTCTCTCTGACCTGTAGTGATGGCTATGTTGTCTCTCTGACCTGTAGTGATGGCTATGTTGTCTCTCTGACCTGTATTGGTGGTTGTGATGTCGTTGTCTCTCTGACCTGTAGTGATGGTTATGTTGTCTCTCTGACCTGTAGTGATGGTTATGTTGTCTCTCTGACCTGTAGTGATGGTTGTGATGTCGTTGTCTCTCTGACCTGTTGTGATGGTTGTGATGTCGTTGTCTCTCTGACCTGTAGTGATGGTTGTGATGTCGTTGTCTCTCTGACCTGTAGTGATGGTTGTGATGTTGTTGTCTCTCTGACCTGTAGTGGTGGTTGTGTTGTTGTTGTCTCTCTGATCTGTAGTGATGGTTGTGATGTCGTTGTCTCTCTGACCTGTAGTGATGGTTGTGATGTCGTTGTCTCTCTGACCTGTAGTGGTGGTTGTGATGTCTCTCTGACCTGTAGTGGTGGTTATGTTGTCTCTCTGACCTGTAGTGATGGTTGTGTTGTCTCTCTGACCTGTAGTGGTGGTTATGTTGTCTCTCTGACCTGTAGTGATGGTTGTGTTGTCTCTCTGACCTGTAGTGATGGTTGTGATGTCGTTGTCTCTCTGACCTGTAGTGGTGGTTGTGATGTCGTTGTCTCTCTGACCTGTAGTGGTGGTTGTGATGTCGTTGTCTCTCTGACCTGTAGTGGTGGTTGTGTTGTGTTGTCTCTCTGACCTGTAGTGGTGGTTGTGATGTCGTTGTCTCTCTGACCTGTAGTGATGGTTGTGTTGTGTTGTCTCTCTGACCTGTAGTGGTGGTTGTGATGTCGTTGTCTCTCTGACCTGTAGTGATGGTTATGTTATCTCTCTGACCTGTAGTGATGGTTGTGATGTCGTTGTCTCTCTGACCTGTAGTGGTGGTTGTGTTGTGTTGTCTCTCTGACCTGTAGTGATGGTTGTGATGTTGTTGTCTCTCTGACCTGTATTGGTGGTTGTGATGTCGTTGTCTCTCTGACCTGTAGTGATGGTTGTGTTGTCTCTCTGACCTGTAGTGATGGTTATGTTGTCTCTCTGACCTGTAGTGATGGTTGTGATGTCGTTGTCTCTCTGACCTGTAGTGATGGTTGTGATGTCTCTCTGACCTGTAGTGATGGTTGTGTTGTCTCTCTGACCTGTAGTGATGGTTGTGATGTCGTTGTCTCTCTGACCTGTAGTGATGGTTATGTGATGTTATCTCTCTGACCTGTAGTGATGGTTGTGTTGTCTCTCTGACCTGTAGTGATGGTTATGTTGTCTCTCTGACCTGTAGTGATGGTTGTGATGTCGTTGTCTCTCTGACCTGTAGTGATGGTTGTGTTGTCTCTCTGACCTGTAGTGATGGTTGTGATGTCGTTGTCTCTCTGACCTGTAGTGATGGTTATGTGATGTTATCTCTCTGACCTGTAGTGATGGTTGTGTTGTCTCTCTGACCTGTAGTGATGGTTATGTTGTCTCTCTGACCTGTAGTGATGGTTGTGATGTCGTTGTCTCTCTGACCTGTAGTGATGGTTGTGATGTCTCTCTGACCTGTAGTGGTGGTTGTGATGTCGTTGTCTCTCTGACCTGTAGTGATGGTTGTGATGTCGTTGTCTCTCTGACCTGTAGTGGTGGTTGTGTTGTCTCTCTGACCTGTAGTGGTGGTTGTGTTGTCTCTCTGACCTGTAGTGGTGGTTGTGTTGTCTCTCTGACCTGTAGTGATGGTTGTGTTGTCTCTCTGACCTGTAGTGGTGGTTGTGATGTCGTTGTCTCTCTGACCTGTAGTGATGGTTGTGATGTCGTTGTCTCTCTGACCTGTAGTGGTGGTTGTGTTGTCTCTCTGACCTGTAGTGATGGTTGTGTTGTCTCTCTGACCTGTAGTGATGGTTGTGATGTTGTTGTCTCTCTGACCTGTAGTGGTGGTTGTGATGTCTCTCTGACCTGTAGTGGTGGTTGTGATGTCTCTCTGACCTGTAGTGATGGTTGTGATGTCGTTGTCTCTCTGACCTGTAGTGATGGTTGTGATGTCGTTGTCTCTCTGACCTGTAGTGATGGTTGTGATGTCGTTGTCTCTCTGATCTGTAGTGATGGTTATGTTATCTCTCTGACCTGTAGTGATGGTTATGTTGTCTCTCTGACCTGTAGTGGTGGTTATGTTGTCTCTCTGACCTGTAGTGATGGTTGTGATGTCTCTCTGACCTGTAGTGATGGTTGTGATGTCGTTGTCTCTCTGACCTGTAGTGATGGTTATGATGTCGTTGTCTCTCTGACCTGTAGTGATGGTTGTGATGTCGATGTCTCTCTGATCTGTAGTGGTGGTTGTGTTATGTTGTCTCTCTGACCTGTAGTGGTGGTTATGTTGTCTCTCTGACCTGTAGTGATGGTTATGTTGTCTCTCTGATCTGTAGTGATGGTTGTGATGTCGTTGTCTCTCTGACCTGTAGTGGTGGTTGTGATGTTGTTGTCTCTCTGACCTGTAGTGGTGGTTATGTTGTCTCTCTGACCTGTAGTGGTGGTTGTGTTGTCTCTCTGACCTGTAGTGATGGTTGTGATGTCGTTGTCTCTCCTCAGGGTCTCTTGAGGTGGTGTTCATCAGAATGTGTCGTGCCTTTGACTCTCAGAACAGCACCGTCTACTTTGACGGGAAGTACGCCGGGACCGACGTCTTCAAAGCATTAGGTGAGTCAGAATACAACCCAGCGGAGCACCTTTATCCCCTTCCATCTGCCGTGGAGGCTCAGCAGTTTCAGAACCATTGATTTAATAGGAGAGGAAGTTGTTTGTTTAGTATTAGGGACTGTTGTGGACCCACCTCTGACTGAATGGCTGGGCCACTGGGATATGATTGGACTGAACTTCAGAGCAATGCATGTCAGGTGACGTCTGATCAGATTCTGATGTTCTGCTCTGTGTCCTGTGTTGTTGTGATGTTAACATAACTACTCCTGTCTCTCTCTCTGTGTGTCTAACAGACTGTGATGTTAACATATCTTCTCCTGTCTCTCTCTCTGTGTCTCTAACAGACTGTGATGTTCTGGTCCACATATCTTCTCCTGTCTCTCTCTCTGTGTGTCTAACAGACTGTGATGTTCTGGTCCACATATCTTCTCCTGTCTCTCTCTCTGTGTGTCTAACAGACTGTGATGTTCTGGTCCACATATCTTCTCCTGTCTCTCTCTCTGTGTGTCTAACAGACTGTGATGTTCTGGTCCACATATCTTCTCCTGTCTCTCTCTCTGTGTCTCTAACAGACTGTGATGTTCTGGTCCACATATCTTCTCCTGTCTCTCTCTCTGTGTGTCTAACAGACTGTGATGTTCTGGTCCACATATCTTCTCCTGTCTCTCTCTCTGTGTGTCTAACAGACTGTGATGTTCTGGTCCACATATCTTCTCCTGTCTCTCTCTCTGTGTGTCTAACAGACTGTGATGTTCTGGTCCACATATCTTCTCCTGTCTCTCTCTCTGTGTGTCTAACAGACTGTGATGTTCTGGTCCACATATCTTCTCCTGTCTCTCTCTCTGTGTGTCTAACAGACTGTGATGTTCTGGTCCACTTATCTTCTCCTGTCTCTCTCTCTGTGTGTCTAACAGACTGTGATGTTCTGGTCCACATATCTTCTCCTGTCTCTCTCTCTGTGTCTAACAGACTGTGATGTTCTGGTCCACATATCTTCTCCTGTCTCTCTCTCTCTGTGTCTAACA
>NC_074699.1:36947532-37025032 GCF_029448725.1 Salvelinus fontinalis | reverse complement strand
GTAACACACAGCCCAGCGAGGGGCAAGGCTCTGATGTAACACACAGCCCAGCGAGGGGCAAGGCTCTGATGTAACACACAGCCCAGCGAGGGGCAAGGCTCTGATGTAACACACAGCCCAGCGAGGGGCAAGGCTCTGATGTAACACACGGCCCAGCGAGGGGCAAGGCTCTGATGTAACACACGGCCCAGCGAGGGGCAAGGCTCTGATGTAACACACAGCCCAGCGAGGGGCAAGGCTCTGATGTAACACACAGCCCAGCGAGGGGCAAGGCTCTGATGTAACACACAGCCCAGCGAGGGGCAAGGCTCTGATGTAACACACAGCCCAGCGAGGGGCAAGGCTCTGATGTAACACACAGCCCAGCGAGGGGCAAGGCTCTGATGTAACACACAGCCCAGCGAGGGGCAAGGCTCTGATGTAACACACAGCCCAGCGAGGGGCAAGGCTCTCATGTAGCACACGGCCCAGCGAGGGGCAAGGCTCTGATGTAACACACAGCCCAGCGAGGGGCAAGGCTCTGATGTAACACACGGCCCAGCGAGGGGCAAGGCTCTGATGTAACACACGGCCCAGCGAGGGGCAAGGCTCTGATGTAACACACGGCCCAGCGAGGGGCAAGGCTCTGATGTAACACACAGCCCAGCGAGGGGCAAGGCTCTGATGTAACACACAGCCCAGCGAGGGGCAAGGCTCTGATGTAACACACAGCCCAGCGAGGGGCAAGGCTCTGATGTAACACACAGCCCAGCGAGGGGCAAGGCTCTGATGTAACACACAGCCCAGCGAGGGGCAAGGCTCTGATGTAACACACGGCCCAGCGAGGGGCAAGGCTCTGATGTAACACACAGCCCAGCGAGGGGCAAGGCTCTGATGTAACACACAGCCCAGCGAGGGGCAAGGCTCTGATGTAACACACAGCCCAGTGTCTCAAAAAAAATCTCTCACTTCTTCTATTAATTTCTTAAGGATCCGACACTTAAAAACAAAAATCGCCTAAAATGACGTAGCCAAATCTAACTTCCTGTCGCTCAGGACCTGAAGCAAGGACATGCATATTCTTGATACCATTTGAAAGGAAACACTTTGAAGTCTCAAAAAAAGCTGTCTCCCTTTTCTTTTAAGAGCACCGTGAGTTGTGACACGGGCCGTTAAAGATGGCAACTGAGATTTAATAACAGCACCTGATTAAAAGGTGTTTTTATTGTTAGGGAATGGGGGTGCTAGTTGGTCCCGCCATGAAAGAGACTGTCAACGTTCAGATTGAACCCTTAACTAGAGCCGTGAAAATAGATTAAACTGGTTCAATTTCATGGCTATCTAGTAGCGCCATCTATTGACTAGAGAAAGTATAGCACCAAGTAATGTCTACTGTAACGGTTGTGTCTGTCAGAAACCAAATTCCATCCTTCCTTGGTTTTTGTTACCGATTTGTCTTAATCTTACCAGTATGTCTGGAGGGGTAGAAGATGGTGGTCCTTATCACTTCCTCACCTAAACGGAGTTTATTTCAATCAATGAAGAGAGATAATTTGAGGAAGTGAATCAAGTCTTGCAATTTAGAAAAAGATAATCAAGGCTTGTCATTTAGAAAAAGATAATCAAGTCTTGTCATTTAGATAAAGATAATCAAGTCTTGTCATTTAGATATAGCCTCAGCTAGAGACAGAGACGGGTTACTGAAGAAAGACAGTAGCGTTCATCAGATTAAATGTGTTTTTTTGTTTGTTGCACATCTCCTGGTAGAAATTGTGATCAAATCCTGTTCTATGTGCCATTAATAGAGGCTTTCATCATGTGGTCTTGTCCAACACAGTGATAAGAGTTGTGTGTCTCGCTGGCTTGTTTTTTAACATGATCCTCAACCCTTCTGCAATAATACAGTACTTGATATACAAGTCCTTTACTTCTGTCCTTCAGGGAAGATTCACACTCTTTCACTTCTGAATCCCCCCCCCCCCCTCTTTTCTATCGCTTTAAACAAATCATCCATTCTGGTTCCGGAATGGAATGTCAGTTTTAAATAAATCATCCATTCTGGTTCTGGAATGGAATGTCAGTTTTAAATAAATCATCCATTCTGGTTCCGGAATGGAATGTCAGTTTTAAATAAATCATCCATTCTGGTTCCGGAATGGAATGTCAGTTTTAAATAAATCATCCATTCTGGTTCCGGAATGGAATGTCAGTTTTAAATAAATCATCCATTCTGGTTCTGGAATGGAATGTCAGTTTTAAACAAATCATCCATTCTGGTTCTGGAATGGAATGTCAGTTTTAAACAAATCATCCATTCTGGTTCTGGAATGGAATGTCAGTTTTAAACAAATCATCCATTCTGGTTCTGGAATGGAATGTCAGTTTTAAACAAATCATCCATTTTGGTTCTGGAATGGAATGTCAGTTTTTAAATAAATCATCCATTCTGGTTCTGGAATGGAATGTCAGTTGAGTCCATCAGTATATTCGGTAGCACTTATTTGTAAAATGGCAGAAACTCTCAGTTGAAATCATACAGCTTCTTACTTGTAACGTTTTATCTTTAATTGAAATCTACAGGACAGGCTATACGTCATCAGAAGCCATGCTGGCACTGTCTCACCCACCTGGTTCCTACTGGCTATGATGACGTATTGATGAACACTCAGGGACAATAGGAACTACATTATTAGAGGATAGGCCCTAAAAGCATGATTAGCTTAAATAAATCATGATCTATATACTCTGTATGAAGAAAATACATTGTTGTTGTTTTAGTAGAAAGCTATTTTTTGTTGCTTTAGGGCTCAGATTGAATCTGTACCGTATGAAGATCCACACTATACCAGGATTTACAATTAAAGGCAATGTTCCTGCGTTTCTGTCGGAGACTCCATTCACCGTAAATGCCGCGTATGTCGACTCAATCCACAAAACACCTTTTTAAATGTCAGTGCCACTATGACGAGGATCTTCAGCGCTACGGGTTGAATCCATCTCTTCAGTTGGTTCGTTAAAGTGGCCCCCTCTTAAACATTTACCACCGTTGTGTTTACACCTACTGTGTGTGTGTGTGTGTGTGTGTGTGTGTGTGTTTGTTTGCGCATCTATGTGGCTACATAATATTGTTGTCTTAGACACCCCAGGTTTCATTAGTAAAGGATACCGTGGTTAGTTGGAGAGGTTTTATTAGTGAAGGATATTGTGGTTAGTTGGAGAGGTTTTATTAGTGAAGGATATTGTGGTTAGTTGGAGAGGTTTTATTAGTAAAGGATACCGTGGTTAGTTGGAGAGGTTTATTAGTGAAGGATATCGTGGTCAGTTGGAGAGGTTTATTAGTGAAGGATATCGTGGTTAGTTGGAGAGGTTTATTAGTGAAGGATATCGTGGTTAGTTGGAGAGGTTTTATTAGTGAAGGATATCGTGGTTAGTTGGAGAGGTTTTATTAGTGAAGGATATCGTGGTTAGTTGGAGAGGTTTATTAGTGAAGGATATCGTGGTTAGTTGGAGAGGTTTCATTAGTAAAGGATACCGTGGTTAGTTGGAGAGGTTTTATTAGTGAAGGATATTGTGGTTAGTTGGAGAGGTTTTATTAGTGAAGGATATTGTGGTTAGTTGGAGAGGTTTTATTAGTGAAGGATATCGTGGTTAGTTGGAGAGGTTTATTAGTGAAGGATATCGTGGTCAGTTGGAGAGGTTTATTAGTGAAGGATATCGTGGTTAGTTGGAGAGGTTTTATTAGTGAAGGATATCGTGGTTAGTTGGAGAGGTTTATTAGTGAAGGATATCGTGGTCAGTTGGAGAGGTTTATTAGTGAAGGATATCGTGGTTAGTTGGAGAGGTTTATTAGTGAAGGATATTGTGGTTAGTTGGAGAGGTTTTATTAGTGAAGGATATCGTGGTTAGTTGGAGAGGTTTTATTAGTAAAGGATATCGTGGTTAGTTGGAGAGGTTTTATTAGTGAAGGATATCGTGGTTAGTTGGAGAGGTTTTATTAGTGAAGGATACCGTGGTTAGTAGGAGAGGTTTTATTAGTGAAGGATATCGTGGTTAGTTGGAGAGGTTTTATTAGTGAAGGATATCGTGGTTAGTTGGAGAGGTTTCATTAGTAAAGAATACCGGGTTAGTTGGAGAGGTTTATTAGTGAAGGATACCGTGGTTAGTTGGAGAGGTTTTATTAGTGAAGGATATTGTGGTCAACTAGAGAGATTTATTAGTGAAGGATACCGTGGTTAGTTGGAGAGGTTTATTAGTGAAGGATACCGTGGTTAGTTGGAGAGGTTTTATTAGTGAAGGATATTGTGGTCAACTAGAGAGGTTTATTAGTGAAGGATACCGTGGTTAGTTGGAGAGGTTTATTAGTGAAGGATATCGTGGTCAACTAGAGAGGTTTATTAGTGAAGGATACCGTGGTTAGTTGGAGAGGTTTTATTAGTGAAGGATATCGTGGTTAGTTGGAGAGGTTTTATTAGTGAAGGATATCGTGGTCAACTAGAGAGGTTTATTAGTGAAGGATACCGTGGTTAGTTGGAGAGGTTTTATTAGTGAATAATATCGTGGTTAGTTGGAGAGGTTTATTAGTGAAGGATATCGTGGTTAGTTGGAGAGGTTTAATTAGTGAAGGATATCGTGGTTAGTTGGAGAGGTTTTATTAGTGAAGGATATCGTGGTTAGTTGGAGAGGTTTTATTAGTGAAGGATACCGTGGTTAGTTGGAGAGGTTTATTAGTGAAGGATATCGTGGTTAGTTGGAGAGGTTTATTAGTGAAGGATATTGTGGTTAGTTGGAGAGGTTTTATTAGTGAAGGATATCGTGGTTAGTTGGAGAGGTTTTATTAGTGAAGGATATCGTGGTTAGTTGGAGAGGTTTATTAGTGAAGGATACCGTGGTTAGTTGGAGAGGTTTTATTAGTGAAGGATATTGTGGTTAGTTGGAGAGGTTTATTAGTGAAGGATATCGTGGTTAGTTGGAGAGGTTTTATTAGTGAAGGATATCGTGGTTAGTTGGAGAGGTTTATTAGTGAAGGATATCGTGGTTAGTTGGAGAGGTTTTATTAGTGAAGGATATCGTGGTTAGTTGGAGAGGTTTATTAGTGAAGGATATCGTGGTTAGTTGGAGAGGTTTTATTAGTGAAGGATATCGTGGTTAGTTGGAGAGGTTTATTAGTGAAGGATATCGTGGTTAGTTGGAGAGGTTTTATTAGTGAAGGATACCGTGGTTAGTTGGAGAGGTTTTATTAGTGAAGGATATTGTGGTTAGTTGGAGAGGTTTTATTAGTGAAGGATATCGTGGTTAGCTGGAGAGGTTTTATTAGTGAAGGATACCGTGGTTAGTTGGAGAGGTTTTATTAGTGAAGGATATTGTGGTTAGTTGGAGAGGTTTTATTAGTGAAGGATATCGTGGTTAGTTGGAGAGGTTTTATTAGTGAAGGATATCGTGGTTAGTTGGAGAGGTTTTATTAGTGAAGGATATTGTGGTTAGTTGGAGAGGTTTATTAGTGAAGGATATCGTGGTTAGTTGGAGAGGTTTTATTAGTGAAGGATATCGTGGTTAGTTGGAGAGGTTTTATTAGTGAAGGATATCGTGGTTAGTTGGAGAGGTTTTATTAGTGAAGGATATCGTGGTTAGTTGGAGAGGTTTTATTAGTGAAGGATACCGTGGTTAGTTGGAGAGGTTTATTAGTGAAGGATATCGTGGTTAGTTGGAGAGGTTTATTAGTGAAGGATATCGTGGTTAGTTGGAGAGGTTTTATTAGTGAAGGATATTGTGGTTAGTTGGAGAGGTTTTATTAGTGAAGGATATCGTGGTCAGTTGGAGAGGTTTATTAGTGAAGGATATCGTGGTTAGTTGGAGATGTTTATTAGTGAAGGATATCGTGGTTAGTTGGAGAGGTTTATTAGTGAAGGATACCGTGGTTAGTTGGAGAGGTTTTATTAGTGAAGGATATCGTGGTTAGTTGGAGAGGGTTTATTAGTGAAGGATATCGTGGTTAGTTGGAGAGGTTTTATTAGTGAAGGATATCGTGGTCAACTAGAGAGGTTTTTCGGTATTATCCTCCCTCGTGTTCTTCTCCTTTCTGTCATTTTTCCCACTCAGTCCATCTCACCACGTCTCCAGGATGACAGTAGACTCTCCAAGTGACTGTAGTGAAACTGCATTTCTCAGAAGTAAAGAAAGTATCTTCAGCCATAACCGAATGTCAAGCAATAATGATATCAATGTTGTATTTTTTTTATCTTCTGAATAGTCTTAAATATTGCATGTCGATAAATTCTAATTGTTCACACTTGACTTTTTGTTTTTTTCAGTTCTCTTCTATATTCTGAATTCTGTGTTTTATCGTCACGTTCACGTATGACTAGTTTCTGTTCTCTACTACTCTATTTAATCTCACCGTATGGAATTACCTATAGACAGACCAAGTGAGATAAGTAGAATGTGGGATTATTTTAGTTGTTCTTCAGACGTGTGATGCTAGGTTCCTTCAGTGAGCAGAACCTTGGGTTCTAGACCGTTCTAGACTAAGCCACCTTGTTGGTTCCATAGAGGTCCAATGGGTTCTAGATGTTAAGACTAAGTGGTTATTATTCCCAGCTGGTGCCTGTATCAGTGTGCCAGCCTTGGGGGGGGGGGGGGGGGGCTATATTTATTTGATTTGTAAATGTCACGTTGTTAGGGGATGAACCTGTTTTATACAGAGTACTGAACCACGGCCCTTTAACTTAAAAAAACAAAAAGTGTTTGTTGAAATTATTATTTTTTATTTAAACCTGTGTAAAGACGTGATTGTGAAAGCCATTTGGTTGGAGCTGAAGTACTGGACTGACTGTGTCTATAACTCATCAGATCTGACCAACATGGCTGGTTACTGGACTGACTGTGTCTATAACTCATCAGATCTGACCAACATGGCTGGTTTATATCAATCACAATGACATGTCAGGAATATAGGAACTCTATTGTCTCATAGAAAGAGCATCACAAGATGAGTCTCATTGCTCAAAAAAATAATTATCAGGAAAATAAGTATTGAGCTGTTACATGATGAGTGATGCACTTCCTGTTCTACAGCCTCTACAGTATGTAGTGGAATGTGAGCTTTGAAAACGGTTCATTAAATGCAGTGCTGCTATTGAGTCTGGAGAGGCCATAGTGTCCTATACAACAACAAAAAAAAAACAGATTTTATAACCATTCAGTCTGAATACTCAATTACTATCTTCAGAATACTGCAATGACATCAAATCAGATCACTCTGGCTGTTCATATTTATTTAATGACTGTGTTGGCTAGCCAGGGCTGTATGATTTAAAATAATAGACAATCTATTTCAATGTTTTGTTGTTTTTTTTAGTCTAAAGTGGATGACATGTGTGTCTTTAGTTCCTTTACAATAACGAGTCTTCAACGTGTTTGATGGAGGAAGGAACATAGAACACAATCTTTGTTAATTAAATTAAAAATGTTTAAACTGAAGGTCCGTGGGACGACGCACAATTGGCATAGCGTCGTCCGGGTTAGGGAGGGTTTGGCCGGTAGGGATATCCTTGTCTCAGTATGTAAAATGTAATAAAAATGTATGCACTCTAGTGTAAGTCGCTCTGGATAAGAGCGTCTGCTAAATGACTAAAATGTCAAATGTAAACTGAAGAACCAGCTACAGTACAGTGAAAGGATGTTTTATGTTTGGATGGTATTATTATACTACTGATCTTTAAGATAATGACATACGGATTTTTTTTGTTTTTTTAATCCAACTCTTTTATTAAACTCTCTTCAGTTGTCTTCACAAACAGCAACCTCGTTTCTTTGTCTGAGTCATGAATATATATTGTAAGTATTTTTTGGAATCTTTTTTTTTTTTTTTTTTTTTGTAAATACAAAACTGTAAAATGAAAAATAATACATGTAAAGTTGTCTTTTTTAAATACTTTTCATTCTAATATGATGAATATTGTTATATTGCACTTAAGAAAACAAACCTGTACCTTTTTAATATTGTGACCTTTTATTAAAAGTGCATTGGACACATCAGTTCTCGGGGTGTGTAATGTGTGGTTGTCCCAGAATTAAAATGGCAGCTTTGAGAGAAGCTAGCAATCATCCATTTCCTGTCGTTATTTTGTTCAATATATATAGTGTATATAAAGTATATAAGTTATTATATTAATAAATAATATTTTATGTATTATTCATAATTTGTTATACAGTGATATATAGTTATTTAGACAGATACTATGTCCATGTTATACTAATTTGGCTAAGTTAACACGTTCAAGACTCAACATATTTGAAGCATCAGTAAATAATTATATTTTAAAAAAAAGTGTTTTAACCCTTTTTCTCCCTAATTTTGTGATATCCAATTGGTAGTTACAGTCTTGTCCCATCGCTGCAACTCTACTGTAGGGACTCGAGAGAGGCGAAGGTTCGAGAGCCCACGCGTCCTCACGACCCCGCCGAGCCGCACTGCTTCTTAACACACCGCTCGTTTAACCCGGAAGCCAAGCCGCACCAATGTGTCGTAGGAAAACACCGTCCAGCTGGCGACCGCGTCAGCGTGCACTGCGCCCGGCCCGCCCCGGGCGCCACTCGGGGGGCCTAAACAATGTATTTGAACATTTTACACCAATGAATGTGCCCTAATGGAATTTAGTCTACTGATTGGTTCTTTGGTATTCTTGTTCTTGCTTTAAGGAGGAGGAATGTATCCACAGTAGCCTTCCAACAGTACGTGCTCGTCCTGGACATCAGAGGTGGAGTTCTCTGTTAATCCTGTGGTCAAAAGGGCAACGTAAGACAGCCCAGGTATGGCGTGCCTTGTCATTCATATTTAAAAGATACTTTGCCCTTAAGGGCCACCGTAGTACCCCAAATCCTCAAGACATTATTACTATAATACATGTATACAGTTACCGAATGTCACATTATTTTATTGTGAATTAAAACCTTCCACAATAAAACCTTCAAAATGGTCTTCTAATTATGTGGTCCTGTTTTATCCAGCAGAGGATGCAGAAGCACAAGGCTCCTATGCAGTAAAGTCACATTAGATTAGACTGAGCTTGACATTGTAGTAATGACAAGGCCCCTATGCAGTAAAGTCCCATTAGATTAGACTGAGCTTCATACTGTAGTAATGAAAAGGGCTCTATGCAGTAAAGTCCCATTAGATTAGATTCATACTGTAGTAATGCTGCGTTTAGAACAAAGTGGGAAGTTGGTATTTACCAGCATACGACTGTGAAAACCCCCACTTGAACGCCCCTCCAACTGGTAATTACTAGCGGGGGACACTCGTCTATCAACTCTGAGCTCCTGACTTCTCCCCCACAATGACCTCTGATGTCACATACTAAGGAAATGACCTCTATAACATATATTTTTGCTAGTTAAATGCAACAACAACACATTATTTATAAAAAGCTACCTATAAAAATGTTTTTTTAACATTATAATTTGTTTATAAGCATGACAGCTGTACTTTTAGTGTATGGTTGACGCAGCTTATTGGCCATTAGCCAATCAGCGTTTCTCAGCGAGTTCAGAGCCCGTGAATGGATTCATCTGGCATTTATTTACGATGAATAACTGGCAAATTGCCATCTCCCACTTGGTTATGAATGCTGCTTTATCCCTGTCCAGTAAACAGTTCATTAAAGATCAGACTTCTGTTTTACTACAGATACACTGGGAAAAAGTCATGACAATCTTTTGCACTTCTTCCTGTGAACTTCTTTCTGTGATCTTTCGCTCTGCGAATCTTCTTCCCCTCCACCTTTCCGCCTCTTTCCCCTTCTCTACCCTCCCCTCCAGTCTCCCCTCCCCTCCAGTCTCCTCTTCCCCTTCTCCACCCTCCCCTCCAGTCTCCTCTTCCCCTTCTCTACCCTCCACCTCCAGTCTCCCCTCCAGTCTCCTCTTCCCCTTCTCCACCCTCCCCTCCAGTCTCCTCTTCCCCTTCTCCACCCTCCCCTCCAGTCTCCTCTTCCCCTTCTCTACCCTCCCCTCCAGTCTCCTCTTCCCCTTCTCTACCCTCCCCTCCCCTCCAGTCTCCCCTCCAGTCTCCTCTACCCTCCCCTCCAGTCTCCTCTTTCCCTTCTCTACCCTCCCCTCCCCTCCAGTCTCCTCTCCCCCTTCTCTACCCTCCCCTCCCCTCCAGTCTCCTCTCCCCCTTCTCTACCCTCCCCTCCAGTCTCCTCTTCCCCTTCTCCACCCTCCCCTCCAGTCTCCTCTTCCCCTTCTCTACCCTCCCCTCCAATCTCCCCTCCCCTCCAGTCTCCTCTTCCCCTTCTCTACCCTCCCCTCCAGTCTCCTCTTCCCCTTCTCTACCCTCCCCTCCCCTCCAGTCTCCCCTCCAGTCTCCTCTACCCTCCCCTCCAGTCTCCTCTTTCCCTTCTCTACCCTCCCCTCCCCTCCAGTCTCCTCTCCCCCTTCTCTACCCTCCCCTCCCCTCCAGTCTCCTCTCCCCCTTCTCTACCCTCCCCTCCAGTCTCCTCTTCCCCTTCTCCACCCTCCCCTCCAGTCTCCTCTTCCCCTTCTCCACCCTCCCCTCCAGTCTCCCCTCCAGTCTCCTCTTCCCCTTCTCCACCCTCCCCTCCAGTCTCCTCTTCCCCTTCTCTACCCTCCCCTCCAGTCTCCCCTCCCCTCCAGTCTCCTCTTCCCCTTCTCCACCCTCCCCTCCAGTCTCCTCTTCCCCTTCTCCACCCTCCCCTCCAGTCTCCCCTCCAGTCTCCTCTTCCCCTTCTCCACCCTCCCCTCCCCTCCAGTCTCCTCTTCCCCTTCTCCACCCTCCCCTCCACCCTCCCCTCCAGTCTCCTCTTCCCCTTCTCCACCCTCCCCTCCAGTCTCCTCTTCCCCTTCTCTACCCTCCACCTCCAGTCTCCCCTCCAGTCTCCTCTTCCCCTTCTCCACCCTCCCCTCCAGTCTCCTCTTCCCCTTCTCTACCCTCCACCTCCAGTCTCCCCTCCAGTCTCCTCTTCCCCTTCTCCACCCTCCCCTCCAGTCTCCTCTTCCCCTTCTCTACCCTCCCCTCCAGTCTCCTCTTCCCCTTCTCCACCCTCCCCTCCAGTCTCCTCTTCCCCTTCTCTACCCTCCCCTCCAGTCTCCTCTTCCCCTTCTCCACCCTCCCCTCCAGTCTCCTCTTCCCCTTCTCTACCCTCCCCTCCAGTCTCCTCTTCCCCTTCTCCACCCTCCCCTCCAGTCTCCCCTCCAGTCTCCTCTTCCCCTTCTCCACCCTCCCCTCCAGTCTCCTCTTCCCCTTCTCTACCCTCCCCTCCAGTCTCCCCTCCCCTCCAGTCTCCTCTTCCCCTTCTCCACCCTCCCCTCCAGTCTCCTCTTCCCCTTCTCCACCCTCCCCTCCAGTCTCCCCTCCAGTCTCCTCTTCCCCTTCTCCACCCTCCCCTCCCCTCCAGTCTCCTCTTCCCCTTCTCCACCCTCCCCTCCACCCTCCCCTCCAGTCTCCTCTTCCCCTTCTCCACCCTCCCCTCCAGTCTCCTCTTCCCCTTCTCTACCCTCCACCTCCAGTCTCCCCTCCAGTCTCCTCTTCCCCTTCTCCACCCTCCCCTCCAGTCTCCTCTTCCCCTTCTCTACCCTCCACCTCCAGTCTCCCCTCCAGTCTCCTCTTCCCCTTCTCCACCCTCCCCTCCAGTCTCCTCTTCCCCTTCTCTACCCTCCCCTCCAGTCTCCTCTTCCCCTTCTCTACCCTCCCCTCCAGTCTCCTCTTCCCCTTCTCTACCCTCCCCTCCAGTCTCCTCTTCCCCTTCTCTACCCTCCCCTCCAGTCTCCCCTCCAGTCTCCTCTTCCCCTTCTCTACCCTCCCCTCCAGTCTCCTCTTCCCCTTCTCCACCCTCCCCTCTACTCCCTTCTTCCCTACCTCTCCCTTCCTCCTACTCCCTTCTTCTCCACCCTCCCCTCCTCTCCTCTTCCCCACCTCTCCCTTCCTCCTCCTTCTCCTCCTCCCTTCTTCCCCACCTTCAGCTGGTTCAGATGATTCATCCCTCTGTGTGTGACTCTGTATCATTTGTTTGCCAGGTTACCGTGACAACCAACCGATCTTCAGGAAATGTGAAGACCTTCCATTGACCCTGTTCCTCAGTCTTTACTGCGCTATAAGTGGATGAGGCAGTTATTATGGCAACGTTAGTATTGAGAAGTAAGAGAGCGGTAAGAGGTATTTTCAAGTGAGTATTCTGTTGAAGGGACAGTTGGGGCTTAACCTTGTCGCCAGACGTAAATTGCTTGAGAGATGGCTGGTCGATTAGTCGGGCTGGACTTTTTTTATTTGCCGGGATGGAAGATGTTACGACACAAAGTCTTAAAAAATCGTCTGCATTGGTCCTTTATCTCAACGTCAAATCATTTGGGTAACAATTTGGTACTTACTGTTATTTATTTAATTTTATAAAAACTGTAAAAAAAAAAAAACAATTGCTACTTAGCAAAGAACAATATCTCAAGCTAGAAATGTGCTAGGATCGTCTGGGAGTGGTCTGAGTGAGGGGCCTCATTGGATGAGCCTAATGGGAGGGATATGTAACCTGAAAACTAGCTGTTATTGGCAGAGAGGTTTGAAACTCTCTTTCTTATTGGTCTATAAACTAATACCGCCTGGTGATGTCGCCAGGCCTAAACTTCCTCCCACCAAACAAGATGGCATTTCACTCTGTCTTTTCAAACAGCTCTTACACTTAAATGGCATTAAAAATAATGTTTTATAATTTCACAGTGTTATTCCAACCTCGTAGTGTGGAGATATAAAACCATACAAAACCAAGCCTGTCAGTACACAGACAACCCACCCTCTCCCCTAACAGACGTGTGTCACGCCCTGACCGTAAAGAGCGTTTTATGTCTCTATTTTGGTTTGGCCAGGGTGTGATTTGGGTGGGCAGTCCTTGTTCTATGTTTTCTATTTCTACGTGTTTGGCCGGGTATGGTTCTCAATCAGAGGCAGCTGTCTATCGTTGTTTCTGATTGGGAACCATACTTAGGTAGCCTTATCCCACCGGTGTTTTGTGGGTAATTATTTTCCGTGTGTGTTTGTGTGCACCTCGGTTGCGTTACGTTCTTTGCTGTTTCACCTGTTTGTTTTTTGTTTGTTTCGGGTTTCACATTATTAAAAGATCTGGAACTAAATGCACGCTGCGCCTTGGTCGATTTATGACAGGGAGTTTGAGGATAGCGAGCGTGACAACGTGTGCTTGTCTTGTCGTAACATGAGGTTTATTGCCAGGGAAAGGCCCCTGTCCAAGATGCCGTGTGTTATCAGTACTGTCTTTATCAGTAGAGCCAGCCTGAGCCAAGCCCTCCCTTCTGAAGTGAAACGAGTTGATCAATACGTATTTAATCACTACACAGGTGATCATTAGCTCTCGTCAGCCAAGACATTGAAGTTGCTTTCTGTAGTAAATTTGATCGGAAATAAATCTACAGGCCCACGAGAGGGACATTTTTATGTTTGAAGTCGAGCGTAAATATAATAATATATGCCGTTTTAGCAGACGCTTATAACCAAAGCAACGTACGGTCCTGCTGCATACATTTTACCTACAGGTGGTCCTGGGAATCCAACCCACTACCCTGGTGTTGCAAGCACCATGCTCATAGCTAGCTTCAGTCTGTGGGAAACATTATATGGGGTCACTTAAAAGGGTACAACTAACAGTTCCAGAAATCATGTAACACCAATGAGGGGTACAGGAGAGGTTTCAGTCCTCCTCATCAGGTAGATTATATACCGTATCTCTCCATGGTAACCGGGCTCTACAAGACACTCCAGGGTGTGTCACAGTCATATCCCTCCCCCCTCTCAGCTCCAGGCTGTGTCACAGTCATATCCCTCCCCCCTCTCAGCTCCAGGGTGTGTCACAGTCATATCCCTCCCCCTCTCAGCTCCAGGGTGTGTCACAGTCATATCCCTCCCCGCTCTCAGCTCCAGGGTGTGTCACAGTCATATCCCTCCCCGCTCTCAGCTCCAGGGTGTGTCACAGTCATATCCCTCCCCCTCTCAGCTCCAGGGTGTGTCACAGTCATATCCCTCCCCCCTCTCAGCTCCAGGGTGTGTCACAGTCATATCCCTCCCCCTTTCAGCTCCAGGGTGTGTCACAATCATATCCCTCCCCCCGCTCAGCTCCCCTCTCAGCTCCAGGATGTGTCACAGTCATATCCCTCCTCCTCTCAGCTCCCCTCTAAGCTCCAGGATGTGTCACAGTCATATCCCTCCTCCTCTCAGCTCCAGGATGTGTCACAGTCATATCCCTCCCCCCCTCTCAGCTCCAGGATGTGTCACAGTCATATCCTTCCCCGCTCTCAACTCCAGGACGTGTCACAACACAATCATATCCCTTCTCCCTCTCAGCTCCAGGGTGTGTCTCACAACCGTTTCACTACCCCTACTTTCAGCTTCAGGGTGTGTCACAGTCATATCCCTCCCCCCTCTCAGCTCCAGGATGTGTCACAATCATACCCCCCCCCCCCCCCCCCCCCCCGCTTTCAGGTCCAGGATGTGTCACAGCCATATCCCTCCCCCACCGCTCAGCTCCAGGATGTGTCACAGTCATATCCCTCCCCCCTCTCAGCTCCAGGCTGTGTCACAGTCATATCCCTCCCCCCTCTCAGCTCCAGGGTGTGTTACAGTCATATCCCTCCCCCCCTCTCAGCTCCAGAGTGTGTTACAGTCATATCCCTCCCCCCTCTCAGCTCCAGGGTGTTTTACAGTCATATCCGTCCCCCCCTCTCAGCTCCAGGGTGTGTCACAGTCATATCCCTCCCCCCTCAGATCCAGGGTGTGTTACAGTCATATCCCTCCCCCCCTCTCAGCTCCAGGGTGTTTTACAGTCATATCCTTCCCCCCTCTCAGCTCCAGGGTGTGTCACAGTCATATCCCTCCCACTCTCAGCTCCAGGGTGTGTTACAGTCATATCCCTCCCCCTCTCAGCTCCCTCCCCCCCTCTCAGCTCCAGGGTGTTTTACAGTCATATCCCTCCCCCCTCTCAGCTCCAGGCTGTGTCACAGTCATATCCCTCCCCCCGTCTCAGCTCCAGGGTGTGTTACAGTCATATCCCTCCCCCCCTCTCAGCTCCAGGGTGTTTTACAGTCATATCCCTCCCCCCTCTCAGCTCCAGGCTGTGTCACAGTCATATCCCTCCCCCCCTCTCAGCTCCAGGCTGTGTCACAGTCATATCCCTCCCCCTCCTCTCAGCTCCAGGGTGTGTTAGTCATATCCCTCCCCCCCTCTCAGCTCCAGGTTGTGTCACAGTCATATCCCTCCCCCCTCAGCTCCAGGGTGTGTCACAGTCATATCCCTCCCCCCTCTCAGATCCAGGGTGTGTTACAGTCATATCCCCCCCCCCCCTCTCAGCTCCAGGGTGTGTCACAGTCATATCCCTCCCCTCTCAGATCCAGGGTGTGTCACAGTCATATCCCTCCTCTCTCTCAGCTCCAGGATGTGTCACAGTCATATCCCTCCCCCTCTCAGCTCCAGGGTGTGTTACAGTCATATCCCTCCCCCTCTCAGCTCCAGCATGTGTCACAGTCATATCCCTCCCCCTCTCAGCTCCAGGGTGTTTTACAGTCATATCCCTCCTCTCTCTCAGCTCCAGGATGTGTCACAGTCATATCCCTCCCCCTCTCAGCTCCAGGGTGTGTTACAGTCATATCCCTCCCCCTCTCAGCTCCAGGATGTGTCACAGTCATATCCCTCCCCCTCTCAGCTCCAGGGTGTGTTACAGTCATATCCCTCCCCCCTCTCAGCTCCCCTCTCAGCTCCATCCCCCCTCTCAGTTCCAGGGTGTGTCACAGCCATATCCCTCCCCCCTCTCAGCTCCCCTCTCAGCTCCCTCCCCCCTCTCAGCTCCAGGGTGTGTTACAGTCATATCCCTCCCCCCTTCTCGGAGGGAGAGTTCAGATCTCTGTCTGTCCTGCCCTGGCAGAGATAATGATATGTCATAACCAACAGCAGTTATCACACACCAGTGGATTGCAACATAGGCCTCCATAGCCCTTATTCACCTCTCCAATGAAAATCCAAGCTGTTTGTAAAGTTTACTTTAAAAAAAACTTTGATCTTTATGACAATGTCGTTTTTAAAACTCTGGTCTTTATTACAATGTCGTTTTTAAAACTCTGACCTTTTAAGACAATGTCATTTAAAAAAATATATATATAATCTTTATTACAATAATCAAACCACATTGCCCATCACAAGAATATGAAGCAATACGTTAACAAATGACTGGATCTCTGTCATCACATTGTATGAAATGGGATGACTGGAGAAAGAGGAGAAGCCCAGCCAGCCTGTACAAAGCTGTGACCTCATCATTGTGGGACGGTGATAAAACAAGATGATGAGGCTGAATATGAATCGTTTTGTCATACCAGTCGATCTGTAGAGACTCGTATCACAATCATAGTGATGTCATCCACAGACAGGTCTATACTGCGCAGTAACCCTGTCATCACTAGAACTATTGTCAGTGTCCACACGGTCAGTTTCACGTTGCTAGTTTACTTTTTCCCCCTTAGGGCCACCGTACACTTCCGGGTGTGGGGTCAAAAATATCCTATACTAAATGAATGCTTTGCGTCTATTCATCAGTGGTGTAGCATTGCCTTTAAGACAGTGGTGTGGCATTGCCTTTAAGACAGTGGTGTGGCATTGCCTTTAAGACAGTGGTGTGGCATTGCCTTTAAGACAGTGGTGTGGCATTGCCTTTAAGACAGTGGTGTAGCATTGCCTTTAAGACAGTGGTGTGGCATTGCCTTTAAGACAGTGGTTATAGCATTGCCTTTAAGACAGTGGTGTGGCATTGCCTTTAAGACAGTGGTGTGGCATTGCCTTTAAGACAGTGGTGTGGCATTGCCTTTAAGACAGTGGTGTGGCATTGCCTTTAAGACAGTGGTGTGGCATTGCCTTTAAGACAGTGGTGTGGCATTGCCTTTAAGACAGTGGTGTGGCATTGCCTTTAAGACAGTGGTGTGGCATTGCCTTTAAGACAGTGGTGTAGCATTGCCTTTAAGACAGTGGTGTAGCATTGCCTTTAAGACAGTGATGTGGCATTGCCTTTAAGACAGTGGTGTGGCATTGCCTTTAAGACAGTGGTGTAGCATTGCCTTTAAGGCAGTGGTGTGGCATTGCCTTTAAGACAGTGGTTATAGCATTGCCTTTAAGACAGTGGTGTAGCATTGCCTTTAAGACAGTGGTGTAGCATTGCCTTTAAGACAGTGGTGTGGCATTGCCTTTAAGACAGTGGTGTGGCATTGCCTTTAAGACAGTGGTTATAGCATTGCCTTTAAGACAGTGGTGTAGCATTGCCTTTAAGACAGTGGTGTGGCATTGCCTTTAAGACAGTGGTGTAGCATTGCCTTTAAGACAGTGGTGTGGCATTGCCTTTAAGACAGTGGTGTAGCATTGCCTTTAAGACAGTGGTGTGGCATTGCCTTTAAGACAGTGGTGTGGCATTGCCTTTAAGACAGTGGTGTGGCATTGCCTTTAAGACAGTGGTGTGGCATTGCCTTTAAGACAGTGGTGTGGCATTGCCTTTAAGACAGTGGTGTGGCATTGCCTTTAAGACAGTGGTGTGGCATTGCCTTTAAGACAGAAGCTTATGACGTCCTAGACAGAGGAAGGAACACCGACCATGTGAGTGAGTGAACGGCCCCTGGGCTGTGGCTGTCCCTGTGTGTCTACAGGCTGCCTGCTGTACCCACGTTACTGGGCTGTGGCTGTCCCTGTGTGTCTACAGGCTGCCTGCTGTACCCACATTACTGGGCTGTGGCTGTCCCCGTGTGTCTACAGGCTGCCTGCTGTACCCACATTACTGGGCTGTGGCTGTCCCCGTGTGTCTACAGGCTGCCTGCTGTACCCACGTTACTGGGCTGTGGCTGTCCCTGTGTGTCTACAGGCTGCCTGCTGTACCCACATTACTGGGCTGTGGCTGTCCCCGTGTGTCTACAGGCTGCCTGCTGTACCCACGTTACTGGGCTGTGGCTGTCCCTGTGTGTCTACAGGCTGCCTGCTGTACCCACGTTACTGGGCTGTGGCTGTCCCTGTGTGTCTACAGGCTGCCTGCTGTACCCACATTACTGGGCTGTGGCTGTCCCCGTGTGTCTACAGCCTGCCTGCTGTACCCACATTACATTGGGCCCGATTCAGACTTCAGATAAGTTGACTTAACATGGAACGATGTTCCAATTTTTTTTAAACTTGTGTCCATGTTTGATTGACTTAAATCAATGTCTGATATATTAGACTGTCTCAACATTATCAATGACAGGGTCTAGTCAGTGAGGCTGTAGTGACAGGGTCTAGTCAGTGAGGCTGTAGTGACAGGGTCTAGTCAGGCTGTAGTGACAGGGTCTAGTCAGTGAGGCTGTAGTGACAGGGTCTAGTCAGGCTGTAGTGACAGGGTCTAGTCAGGCTGTAGTGACAGGGTCTAGTCAGTGAGGCTGTAGTGACAGGGTCTAGTCAGGCTGTAGTGACAGGGTCTAGTCAGGCTGTAGTGACAGGGTCTAGTCAGGCTGTAGTGACAGGGTCTAGTCAGGCTGTAGTGACAGGGTCTAGTCAGGCTGTAGTGACAGGGTCTAGTCAGGCTGTAGTGACAGGGTCTAGTCAGACTGTAGTGACAGGGTCTAGTCAGGCTGTAGTGACAGGGTCTAGTCAGGCTGTAGTGACAGGGTCTAGTCAGGCTGTAGTGACAGGGTCTAGTCAGGGTGTAGTGACAGGGTCTAGTCAGGCTGTAGTGACAGGGTCTAGTCAGGCTGTAGTGACAGGGTCTAGTCAGTGAGGCTGTAGTGACAGGGTCTAGTCAGGCTGTAGTGACAGGGTCTAGTCAGGCTGTAGTGACAGGGTCTAGTCAGTGAGGCTGTAGTGACAGGGTCTAGTCAGGCTGTAGTGACAGGGTCTAGTCAGGCTGTAGTGACAGGGTCTAGTCAGTCAGGCTGTAGTGACAGGGTCTAGTCAGTGAGGCTGTAGTGACAGGGTCTAGTCAGGCTGTAGTGACAGGGTCTAGTCAGGCTGTAGTGACAGGGTCTAGTCAGGCTGTAGTGACAGGGTCTAGTGAGGCTGTAGTGACAGGGTCTAGTCAGTCAGGCTGTAGTGACAGGGTCTAGTCAGGCTGTAGTGACAGGGTCTAGTCAGGCTGTAGTGACAGGGTCTAGTCAGGCTGTAGTGACAGGGTCTAGTCAGGCTGTAGTGACAGGGTCTAGTCAGGCTGTAGTGACAGGGTCTAGTCAGGCTGTAGTGACAGGGTCTAGTCAGTGAGGCTGTAGTGACAGGGTCTAGTCAGGCTGTAGTGACAGGGTCTAGTCAGGCTGTAGTGACAGGGTCTAGTCAGGCTGTAGTGACAGGGTCTAGTCAGGCTGTAGTGACAGGGTCTAGTCAGGCTGTAGTGACAGGGTCTAGTCAGGCTGTAGTGACAGGGTCTAGTCAGGCTGTAGTGACAGGGTCTAGTCAGGCTGTAGTGACAGGGTCTAGTCAGGCTGTAGTGACAGGGTCTAGTCAGTGAGGCTGTAGTGACAGGGTCTAGTCAGGCTGTAGTGACAGGGTCTAGTCAGGCTGTAGTGACAGGGTCTAGTCAGTGAGGCTGTAGTGACAGGGTCTAGTCAGGCTGTAGTGACAGGGTCTAGTCAGGCTGTAGTGACAGGGTCTAGTCAGTGAGGCTGTAGTGACAGGGTCTAGTCAGTGAGGCTGTAGTGACAGGGTCTAGTCAGGCTGTAGTGACAGGGTCTAGTCAGGCTGTAGTGACAGGGTCTAGTCAGTGAGGCTGTAGTGACAGGGTCTAGTCAGTGAGGCTGTAGTGACAGGGTCTAGTCAGGCTGTAGTGACAGGGTCTAGTCAGGCTGTAGTCACAGGGTCTAGTCAGGCTGTAGTGAGAGGGTCTAGTCAGGCTGTAGTCACAGGGTCTAGTCAGGCTGTAGTCACAGGGTCTAGTCAGGCTGTAGTGACATGGTCTAGTCAGTGAGGCTGTAGTGACAGGGTCTAGTCAGGCTGTAGTGACAGGGTCTAGTCAGGCTGTAGTGACAGGGTCTAGTCAGTGAGGCTGTAGTGACAGGGTCTAGTCAGGCTGTAGTGACAGGGTCTAGTCAGGCTGTAGTGACAGGGTCTAGTCAGTGAGGCTGTAGTGACAGGGTCTAGTCAGGCTGTAGTGACAGGGTCTAGTCAGGCTGTAGTGACAGGGTCTAGTCAGTGAGGCTGTAATGACAGGGTCTAGTCAGGCTGTAGTGACAGGGTCTAGTCAGTGAGGCTGTAGTGACAGGGTCTAGTCAGGCTGTAGTGACAGGGTCTAGTCAGGCTGTAGTGACAGGGTCTAGTCAGGCTGTAGTGACAGGGTCTAGTCAGGCTGTAGTGACAGGGTCTAGTCAGACTGTAGTGACAGGGTCTAGTCAGGCTGTAGTGACAGGGTCTAGTCATTGAGGCTGTAGTGACAGGGTCTAGTCAGGCTGTAGTGACAGGGTCTAGTCAGGCTGTAGTGACAGGGTCTAGTCAGGCTGTAGTGACAGGGTCTAGTCAGGCTGTAGTGACAGGGTCTAGTCAGGCTGTAGTGACAGGGTCTAGTCAGTGAGGCTGTAGTGACAGGGTCTAGTCAGACTGTAGTGACAGGGTCTAGTCAGGCTGTAGTGACAGGGTCTAGTCATTGAGGCTGTAGTGACAGGGTCTAGTCAGGCTGTAGTGACAGGGTCTAGTCAGGCTGTAGTGACAGGGTCTAGTCAGTGAGGCTGTAGTGACAGGGTCTAGTCAGTGAGGCTGTAGTGACAGGGTCTAGTCAGGCTGTAGTGACAGGGTCTAGTCAGGCTGTAGTGACAGGGTCTAGTCAGGCTGTAGTGACAGGGTCTAGTCAGTGGGGCTGTAGTAACAGGGTCTAGTCAGGCTGTAGTGACAGGGTCTAGTCAGGCTGTAGTGACAGGGTCTAGTCAGGCTGTAGTGACAGGGTCTAGTCAGGTTGTAGTGACAGGGTCTAATCAGGCTGTAGTGACAGGGTCTAGTCAGTGAGGCTGTAGTGACATGGTCTAGTCAGTGGGGCTGTAGTGACAGGGTCTAGTCAGGCTGTAGTGACAGGGTCTAGTCAGGCTGTAGTGACAGGGTCTAGTCAGGCTGTAGTGACAGGGTCTAGTCAGGCTGTAGTGACAGGGTCTAGTCAGTGAGGCTGTAGTGACAGGGTCTAGTCAGTGAGGCTGTAGTGACAGGGTCTAGTCAGGCTGTAGTGACAGGGTCTAGTCTGTGAGGCTGTAGTGACAGGGTCTAGTCAGGCTGTAGTGACAGGGTCTAGTCAGGCTGTAGTGACAGGGTCTAGTCAGGCTGTAGTGACAGGGTCTAGTCAGGCTGTAGTGACAGGGTCTAGTCAGGCTGTAGTGACAGGGTCTAGTCAGGCTGTAGTGACAGGGTCTAGTCAGGCTGTAGTGACAGGGTCTAGTCAGTGAGGCTGTAGTGACAGGGTCTAGTCAGACTGTAGTGACAGGGTCTAGTCAGTGAGGCTGTAGTGACAGGGTCTAGTCAGGGGGAGTGTCTCAGGTAAGGATGGGGAGGGGGAGTGTCTCAGGTGAGGATGGAGGGAGAAGGGGAGTGTCTCAGGTGAGGGGGGAGGGGAAGTGTCTCAGGTAAGGACTGAGGAGGGAGGGGGAGGGGTAGTGTCTCAGGTAAGGACTGAGGAAGGAGGGGGGGGGGTAGTGTCTCAGGTAAGGACTGAGGAGGGAGGGGGAGGGGGAGTGTCTCAGGTAAGGACTGAGGAGGGAGGGGGAGGGGGAGTGTCTCAGGTAAGGACTGAGGAGGGAGGGGGAGGGATAGTGTCTCAGGTAAGGACTGAGGAGGGAGGGGGAGGGGTAGTGTCTCAGGTGAGGACTGAGGAGGGAGGGGGAGGGGGAGTGTCTCAGGTAAGGACTGAGGAGGGAGGGGGAGGGGGAGTGTCTCAGGTAAGGACTGAGGAGGGAGGGGGAGGGGGAGTGTCTCAGGTAAGGACTGAGGAGGGAGGGGGAGGGGGAGTGTCTCAGGTAAGGACTGAGGAGGGAGGGGGAGGGGGAGTGTCTCAGGTAAGGACTGAGGAGGGAGGGGGAGGGGGAGTGTCTCAGGTAAGGACTGAGGAGGGAGGGGGAGGGGGAGTGTCTCAGGTAAGGACTGAGGAGGGAGGGGGAGGGGGAGTGTCTCAGGTAAGGACTGAGGAGGGAGGGGGAGGGGGAGTGTCTCAGGTAAGGACTGAGGAGGGAGGGGGAGGGGGAGTGTCTCAGGTAAGGACTGAGGAGGGAGGGGGAGGGATAGTGTCTCAGGTAAGGACTGAGGAGGGAGGGGGAGGGGGAGTGTCTCAGGTAAGGACTGAGGAGGGAGGGGGAGGGGGAGTGTCTCAGGTAAGGACTGAGGAGGGAGGGGGAGGGGGAGTGTCTCAGGTAAGGACTGAGGAGGGAGGGGGAGGGGGAGTGTCTCAGGTAAGGACTGAGGAGGGAGGGGGAGGGGGAGTGTCTCAGGTAAGGACTGAGGAGGGAGGGGGAGGGGGAGTGTCTCAGGTAAGGACTGAGGAGGGAGGGGGAGGGGAAGTGTCTCAGGTAAGGACTGAGGAGGGAGGGGGAGGGGGAGTGTCTCAGGTAAGGACTGAGGAGGGAGGGGGAGGGGGAGTGTCTCAGGTAAGGACTGAGGAGGGAGGGGGAGGGATAGTGTCTCAGGTGAGGACTGAGAAGGGAGGGGGAGGGATAGTGTCTCAGGTGAGGATGGAGGGAGAGGGGGAGTGTCTCAGGTGAGGGGGGAGGGGAAGTGTCTCAGGTAAGGACTGAGGAGGGAGGGAGAGGGGGAGTGTCTCAGGTGAGGATGGAGGGAGAGGGGGAGTGTCTCAGGTGAGGGGGGAGGGGAAGTGTCTCAGGTAAGGACTGAGAAGGGAGGGGGATGGGTAGTGTCTCAGGTAAGGACTGAGGAGGGAGGGGGAGGGATAGTGTCTCAGGTAAGGACTGAGGAGGGAGGGGGATGGGTAGTGTCTCAGGTAAGGACTGAGGAGGGAGGGGGAGGGGTAGTGTCTCAGGTAAGGACTGAGGAGGGAGGGGGAGGGGTAGTGTCTCAGGTAAGGACTGAGGAGGGAGGGGGAGGGGTAGTGTCTCAGGTGAGGATGGAGGGAGAGGGGGAGTGTCTCAGGTAAGGACTGAGGAGGGAGGGGGAGGGGTAGTGTCTCAGGTAAGGACTGAGGAGGGAGGGGGAGGGGGAGTGTCTCAGGTAAGGACTGAGGAGGGAGGGGGAGGGGTAGTGTCTCAGGTGAGGACTGAGGAGGGAGGGGGAGGGGTAGTGTCTCAGGTAAGGACTGAGGAGGGAGGGGGAGGGATAGTGTCTCAGGTAAGGACTGAGGAGGGAGGGGGAGGGGGAGTGTCTCAGGTAAGGACTGAGGAGGGAGGGGGAGGGGGAGTGTCTCAGGTAAGGACTGAGGAGGGAGGGGGATGGGTAGTGTCTCAGGTAAGGACTGAGGAGGGAGGGGGAGGGATAGTGTCTCAGGTAAGGACTGAGGAGGGAGGGGGAGGGGTAGTGTCTCAGGTAAGGACTGAGGAGGGAGGGGGAGGGGGAGTGTCTCAGGTAAGGACTGAGGAGGGAGGGGGAGGGGTAGTGTCTCAGGTGAGGACTGAGGAGGGAGGGGGAGGGGGAGTGTCTCAGGTAAGGACTGAGGAGGGAGGGGGAGGGGTAGTGTCTCAGGTGAGGATGGAGAAACAAAGACGGTTCTACCGATTTCTTCTACCGAGTTGTTCTACGGAGTTGTTCTACGGAGTTGTTCTACAGAGTTGTTCTACGGAGTTGTTCTGCAGAGTTGTTCTACAGAGATGTTCTACGGAGTTGTTCTACGGAGTTGTTCTACGGAGTTGTTCTACGGAGTTGTTCTACAGAGATGTTCTACAGAGTTGTTCTACGGAGTTGTTCTACGGAGTTGTTCTACAGAGATGTTCTACAGAGTTGTTCTACGGAGTTGTTCTACGGAGTTGTTCTACGGAGATGTTCTACAGAGTTGTTCTACAGAGATGTTCTACAGAGTTGTTCTACGGAGTTGTTCTGCCGAGTTGTTCTACCGATTTGTTCTACAGAGTTGTTCTACAGAGTTGTTCTACGGAGATGTTCTACCGAGTTGTTCTACCGATTTGTTCTACAGAGTTGTTCTACCGATTTGTTCTACAGAGTTGTTCTACCGATTTGTTCTACAGAGTTGTTCTACAGAGTTGTTCTACCGAGTTGTTCTACAGAGTTGTTCTACCGATTTGTTCTACAGAGTTGTTCTACCGATTTGTTCTACAGAGTTGTTCTACCGATTTGTTCTACAGAGTTGTTCTACAGAGTTGTTCTACCGATTTGTTCTACAGAGTTGTTCTACCGATTTGTTCTACAGAGTTGTTCTACAGAGTTGTTCTACAGAGTTGTTCTACAGAGTTGTTCTACCGATTTGTTCTACAGAGTTGTTCTACAGAGTTGTTCTACCGATTTGTTCTACAGAGTTGTTCTACCGATTTGTTCTACAGAGTTGTTCTACAGAGTTGTTCTACAGAGTTGTTCTACAGAGTTGTTCTACAGCGTTGTTCTACAGAGTTATTCTACCGAGTTATTCTACCGAGTTGTTCTGCGGAGATGTTCTACAGAGTTGTTCTACCGATTTGTTCTACAGAGTTGTTCTACAGAGTTGTTCTACAGAGTTGTTCTACAGAGTTGTTCTACAGAGTTGTTCTACAGCGTTGTTCTACAGAGTTATTCTGCCGAGTTGTTCTGCGGAGATGTTCTACAGAGTTGTTCTACAGAGTTGTTCTACAGAGTTGTTCTACAGAGTTGTTCTACAGCGTTGTTCTACAGAGTTATTCTACCGAGTTGTTCTGCGGAGATGTTCTACAGAGTTGTTGGAGGAAGGAAAGAGAGGAAGGCTCCACTCCACTCTGTCACTTGATTATCTTACCTAGTTATTTTCTGAGGATCTCATTTTGCTTTTCTGTAGCTTTGGCAACTATGTGTGTGTTTTCTATACCTGCTGGCTCGTCTCCCTGTAGGCTTTACAGACGCTCCCCTTGGCTGCAACCCTTCTAATTTAGTGTACCCTGTGTGTGGAGGCCGCTGAGGAGAGGACGGCTCATACTATTGGCTGGAACGGAACAAATGGAAAGGAATTCCACTAATCTCACTGTAACCCCCCCTCCAGGTCTCTGTTCAACCCCACTCTTCACCCCTTTCTGCATTCTATGACTCCCAGAAGGTTGACAACATCTGCTCCTCATTCACTCAGCCTATTGAGTCCACTGGTCCCACTCATTCACTCAGCCTATTGAGTCCACTGGTCCCAGTCATTCACTCAGCCTATTGAGTCCCCTGGTCCCACTCATTCACTCAGCCTATTGAGTCCACTGGTCCCACTCATTCACTCAGCCTATTGAGTCCACTGGTCCCACTCATTCACTCAGCCTATTGAGTCCACTGGTCCCACTCAGCCTATTGAGTCCACTGGTCCCACTCAGCCTATTGAGTCCACTGGTCCCACTCAGCCTATTGAGTCCACTGGTCCCACTCAGCCTATTGAGTCCACTGGTCCCACTCAGCCTATTGAGTCCACTGGTCTCTCTCATTCACTCAGCCTATTGAGTCCACTGGTCCCACTCAGCCTATTGAGTCCACTGGTTCCAGTCATTCACTCAGCCTATTGAGTCCACTGGTTCCAGTCATTCACTCAGCCTATTGAGTCCACTGGTCTCACTCATTCACTCAGCCTATTGAGTCCACTGGTCCCACTCAGCCTATTGAGTCCACTGGTCCCACTCAGCCTATTGAGTCCACTGGTCCCACTCAGCCTATTGAGTCCACTGGTCTCTCTCATTCACTCAGCCTATTGAGTCCACTGGTCCCACTCAGCCTATTGAGTCCACTGGTTCCAGTCATTCACTCAGCCTATTGAGTCCACTGGTTCCAGTCATTCACTCAGCCTATTGAGTCCACTGGTCTCACTCATTCACTCAGCCTATTGAGTCCACTGTTCTCACTCATTCACTCAGCCTATTGAGTCCACTGGTCTCACTCATTCACTCAGCCTATTGAGTCCACTGGTCCCACTCATTCACTCAGCCTATTGAGTCCACTGGTCCCACTCATTCACTCAGCCTATTGAGTCCACTGGTCTATATCATTCACTCAGCCTATTGAGTCCACTGGTTCCAGTCATTCACTCAGCCTATTGAGTCCACTGGTTCCACTCATTCACTCAGCCTATTGAGTCCACTGGTCCCACTCATTCACTCAGCCTATTGAGTCCACTGGTCTCTCTCATTCACTCAGCCTATTGAGTCCACTGGTCCCACTCATTCACTCAGCCTATTGAGTCCACTGGTCTCACGCCTTCACTCAGCCTATTGAGTCCACTGGTTCCACTCATTCACTCAGCCTATTGAGTCCACTGGTCTCACGCCTTCACTCAGCCTATTGAGTCCACTGGTTCCACTCATTCACTCAGCCTATTGAGTCCACTGGTCTCACGCCTTCACTCAGCCTATTGAGTCCACTGGTCTCACTCATTCACTCAGCCTATTGAGTCCACTGGTTCCAGTCATTCACTCAGCCTATTGAGTCCACTGGTCCCACGCCTTCACTCAGCCTATTGAGTCCACTGGTTCCAGTCATTCACTCAGCCTATTGAGACCACTGGTTCCAGTCATTAACTCAGCCTATTGAGTCCACTGGTCTCACTCATTCACTCAGCCTATTGAGTCCACTGGTCCCACGCCTTCACTCAGCCTATTGAGTCCACTGGTTCCAGTCATTCACTCAGCCTATTGAGACCACTGGTTCCAGTCATTCACTCAGCCTATTGAGTCCACTGGTTCCAGTCATTCACTCAGCCTATTGAGACCACTGGTTCCAGTCATTCACTCAGCCTGTTGAGTCCACTGGTTCCAGTCATTCACTCAGCCTATTGAGACCACTGGTTCCAGTCATTCACTCAGCCTATTGAGTCCACTGGTTCCAGTCATTTACTCAGCCTATTGAGTCCACTGGTTCCAGTCATTCACTCAGCCTATTGAGTCCACTGGTTCCAGTCATTCACTCAGCCTATTGAGTCCACTGGTTCCAGTCATTCACTCAGCCTATTGAGTCCACTGGTCTCACTCATTCACTCAGCCTATTGAGTCCACTGGTTCCAGTCATTCACTCAGCCTATTGAGTCCACTGGTTCCAGTCATTCACTCAGCCTATTGAGTCCACTGGTTCCAGTCATTCACTCAGCCTATTGAGTCCACTGGTCTCACTCATTCACTCAGCCTATTGAGTCCACTGGTTCCAGTCATTCACTCAGCCTATTGAGTCCACTGGTTCCAGTCATTCACTCAGCCTATTGAGTCCACTGGTCCCACTCATTCACTCAGCCTATTGAGTCCACTGGTCTCAGTCATTCACTCAGCCTATTGAGTCCACTGGTTCCAGTCATTCACTCAGCCTATTGAGTCCACTGGTTCCAGTCATTCACTCAGTCTATTGAGTCCACTGGTTCCAGTCATTCACTCAGCCTATTGAGTCCACTGGTCCCACTCATTCACTCAGCCTATTGAGTCCACTGGTTCCAGTCATTCACTCAGCCTATTGAGTCCACTGGTTCCAGTCATTCACTCAGCCTATTGAGTGCACTGGTTCCAGTCATTCACTCAGCCTATTGAGTCCACTGGTTCCAGTCATTCACTCAGCCTATTGAGTCCACTGGTTCCAGTCATTCACTCAGCCTATTGAGTCCACTGGTCCCACTCATTCACTCAGCCTATTGAGTCCACTGGTCTCAGTCATTCACTCAGCCTATTGAGTCCACTGGTTCCAGTCATTCACTCAGCCTATTGAGTCCACTGGTTCCAGTCATTCACTCAGTCTATTGAGTCCACTGGTTCCAGTCATTCACTCAGCCTATTGAGTCCACTGGTCCCACTCATTCACTCAGCCTATTGAGTCCACTGGTTCCAGTCATTCACTCAGCCTATTGAGTCCACTGGTCACAGTCATTCACTCAGCCTATTGAGTCCACTGGTTCCAGTCATTCAGTCAGCCTATTGAGTCCACTGGTTCCAGTCATTCAGTCAGCCTATTGAGTCCACTGGTTCCACTCATTCACTCAGCCTATTGAGTCCACTGGTTCCAGTCATTCACTCAGCCTATTGAGTCCACTGGTCCCACTCATTCACTCAGCCTATTGAGTCCACTGGTCCCACTCATTCACTCAGCCTATTGAGTCCACTGGTCTCACTCATTCACTCAGCCTATTGAGTCCACTGGTCTCACTCATTCACTCAGCCTATTGAGTCCACTGGTCTCACTCACTCACTCAGTCTATTGAGTCCACTGGTCCCACTCATTCACTCAGCCTATTGTGTCCACTGGTCTCACTCATTCACTCAGCCTATTGAGTCCACTGGTCCCAGTCATTCACTCAGCCTATTGATTCCACTGGTCACAGTCATTCACTCAGCCTATTGAGTCCACTGGTCCCTCTCATTCACTCAGCCTATTGAGTCCACTGGTCCCACTCATTCACTCAGCCTATTGAGTCCACTGGTCTCACTCATTCACTCAGCCTATTGAGTCCACTGGTCCCACTCAGCCTATTGAGTCCACTGGTCCCACTCATTCACTCAGCCTATTGAGTCCACTGGTCCCAGTCATTCACTCAGCCTATTGATTCCACTGGTCCCACTCATTCACTCAGCCTATTGAGTCCACTGGTCCCACTCATTCACTCAGCCTATTGAGTCCACTGGTCCCACTCATTCACTCAGCCTATTGAGTCCACTGGTCCCAGTCATTCACTCAGCCTATTGAGTCCACTGGTCCCACTCATTCACTCAACCTATTGAGTCCACTGGTCCCACTCATTCACTCAGCCTATTGAGTCCACTGGTCCCACTCATTCACTCAGCCTATTGAGTCCACTGGTCCCAGTCATTCACTCAGCCTATTGATTCCACTGGTCCCACTCATTCACTCAGCCTATTGAGTCCACTGGTCTCACTCATTCACTCAGCCTATTGAGTCCACTGGTCCCACTCAGCCTATTGAGTCCACTGGTCCCACTCATTCACTCAGCTTATTGAGTCCACTGGTCCCAGTCATTCACTCAGCCTATTGAGTCCACTGGTCCCACTCATTCACTCAGCCTATTGAGTCCACTGGTCCCACTCATTCACTCAGCCTATTGAGTCCACTGGTCCCAGTCATTCACTCAGCCTATTGATTCCACTGGTCCCACTCATTCACTCAGCCTATTGAGTCCACTGGTCTCACTCATTCACTCAGCCTACTGAGTCCACTGGTCTCTATCATTCACTCAGCCTATTGAGTCCACTGGTCCCACTCATTCACTCAGCCTATTGAGTCCACTGGTCCCACTCATTCACTCAGCCTATTGAGTCCACTGGTCCCACTCATTCACTCAGCCTATTGAGTCCACTGGTCCCACTCATTCACTCAGCCTATTGAGTCCACTGGTCCCTCTCATTCACTCAGCCTATTGAGTCCACTGGTCCCACTCATTCACTCAGCCTATTGAGTCCACTGGTCTCACTCATTCACTCAGCCTATTGAGTCCACTGGTCCCACTCAGCCTATTGAGTCCACTGGTCCCACTCATTCACTCAGCCTATTGAGTCCACTGGTCCCAGTCATTCACTCAGCCTATTGATTCCACTGGTCCCACTCATTCACTCAGCCTATTGAGTCCACTGGTCCCACTCATTCACTCAGCCTATTGAGTCCACTGGTCCCACTCATTCACTCAGCCTATTGAGTCCACTGGTCCCAGTCATTCACTCAGCCTATTGAGTCCACTGGTCCCACTCATTCACTCAACCTATTGAGTCCACTGGTCCCACTCATTCACTCAGCCTATTGAGTCCACTGGTCCCACTCATTCACTCAGCCTATTGAGTCCACTGGTCCCAGTCATTCACTCAGCCTATTGATTCCACTGGTCCCACTCATTCACTCAGCCTATTGAGTCCACTGGTCTCACTCATTCACTCAGCCTATTGAGTCCACTGGTCCCACTCAGCCTATTGAGTCCACTGGTCCCACTCATTCACTCAGCTTATTGAGTCCACTGGTCCCAGTCATTCACTCAGCCTATTGAGTCCACTGGTCCCACTCATTCACTCAGCCTATTGAGTCCACTGGTCCCACTCATTCACTCAGCCTATTGAGTCCACTGGTCCCAGTCATTCACTCAGCCTATTGATTCCACTGGTCCCACTCATTCACTCAGCCTATTGAGTCCACTGGTCTCACTCATTCACTCAGCCTACTGAGTCCACTGGTCTCTATCATTCACTCAGCCTATTGAGTCCACTGGTCCCACTCATTCACTCAGCCTATTGAGTCCACTGGTCCCACTCATTCACTCAGCCTATTGAGTCCACTGGTCCCACTCATTCACTCAGCCTATTGAGTCCACTGGTCCCACTCATTCACTCAGCCTATTGAGTCCACTGGTTCCACTCATTCACTCAGCCTATTGAGTCCACTGGTCCCACTCATTCTCTCAGCCTATTGAGTCCACTGGTCCCACTCATTCTCTCAGCCTATTGAGTCCACTGGTTCCACTCATTCACTCAGCCTATTGAGTCCACTGGTCCCACTCAGCCTATTGAGTCCACTGGTCCCACTCCTTCACTCAGCCTATTGAGTCCCCTGGTCTCTCTCACACAGAACTACCCTATGCCTTGACCTCTTTCTCCCCTCTCTCTCCAGACTAGAGAGGTCTGGCCTCCCGAAAACCTGTCCGTCCGACCCCATCCTCTCTTCCCTTCTCCAGACCATCTCTGGAGACCTTCTCCCATTCCTTACTTCCCTCATCGACTCATCCCTGACCACTGTCTGCGTCCCCTCGGACTTGAAAATGACCCGAGTTGCTCCCCTCCTCAAGAAATCAACACTCGACTCATCTGAGGTCAAAAACTACAGACCTGTATCCCTTCTTTTATTTCCAAAACACTTGAGTGTGTAGAAGATCTGTTGTCTCTGATCAACTCTCTCATTATCTCTCTCAGAACCATCTTCTTGACCCTAAACAGTCAGTCTTCAAGATGGGTCACTAAACCGAGACTGCTCTTCTCTGTGTCACGGAGGCTCTCATCTCTGCCAAAGCTGACTCTCTCTCCTCTGTTTTCATACTCCTAGATCTATCTGCTGCTTTAAACACCTTGAACCATCAGATCCTCCTCTTCACCCTCTCAAGGCTGGGTGTCGCAGGCTCTATCAGATCCTCCTCTCCACCCTCTCAGGGCTGGGCGTCTCAGGCTCTATCAGATCCTCCTTTCCATCCTCTCAGGGCTGGGCGTCTCAGACTCTATCAGATCCTCCTGTCCACCTTCTCAGGGCTGGGCGTCTCAGGCTCTATCAGATCCTCCTCTCAGGGCTGGGCGTCTCAGGCTCTATCAGGTCCTCCTCTCCACCCTCTCAGGGTTGGACGTCTCAGGCTCTATCAGATCCTCCTTTCCATCCTCTCAGGGCTGGGTGTCTCAGACTCTATCAGATCCTGCTGCCCACCTTCTCAGGGCTGGGCATCACAGGCTCTGCACATTCTTGGATTACATCCTACCTGGCGGGCCGCTCCTACCAGGTGACGTGGAGAGGATCTGTGTCTGCATCACGTACTCTCACTACTGGTGTCCCCCAGGGCTCAGTTCTAGGTTCTCTTCTCTCTATACACCAAGTCATTGGGCTCCATCATATCCTCACATGGTCTCTTCTATCATTGCTATGCTGATGACACTCAACTGCTTTTCTCCTTTCCTCCTTCTGTCAACCATGTGCCTGGCAGATATCTCAGCTTGGATGTCGGCCCACCACCTCAAGCTCAACCACAACAGGACGGAGGTGCTCTTCTTCCCGGGGAAGGCCTGTCCGCTCAAAGACCTCTCCGCCACGATTGAGAACTTCAGTGTCGCCCTCCCAGAGTGCAAAGAACCTTGACGCGACCCTGGAGAATACCCTGTCGTTCTCTGCAAACATCAAAGCAGTGACTTGCTCCTGCAGGTTCATGGTCTACAACATCCGTAGAGTACAACCCGACGTCAGACAGGAAGCAGCGCAGGTCCTAATTCAGGCACTTGTCATCTCTCACGTCTGGACTACTGCAACTCTCTGTTGGCTGGGCTCCCCGCTTGTGCCATCAAACCCCTGCAAGTTATCCAGAACGCTGCAGCCCGCCTGGTGTTCAACCTTCCCAAGTTCTCCAATGTCACCCCGCTCCTCCGCACAATCCTCTAGCTTCCAGTCGAAGCTCACATCCACTACAAGACCATGGTGCTTGCCTACGGAGCAGCAAGAGGAACTACCCCTTCCTACCTTCAGGCTATGCTCAAACCCTAAACCCCTACCCGAGCACTCTGTTCCTTGTCTCTTGGTCCTCCCAACCCCTACGGGAGGACAGATTCCACTCAGCCCAGTCCAAGCTCTTCTCCAAGCTCTTCTGTCCCGGCACCCCAGTGGTGGAACCAGCTTCCCCCTAAAGCTAGAACAGCAAAGTGTCTGCCCATATTCCGAAAGCAGCTGAAACCCCTACCTCTTCAAAGAGTATCTTAAAATGGAACTGACAGCGTTTTGAACTACTTGGCAAATATGAAACAAACAAACAATGAGAATATCAGTCGAAAAAATATCAAATTCCCAGTTTACGCTACAAAAACCAACTGTAAAAATAGGTTCTATGTGATTCAACATTCCGTGATGTACACTAGGTGCGTTGTTGTCAGAACAGATGGATGTAGTTCAATGCATGATTCATATAATTCACCAATACATTTCTTGGTAGTTCAACACATATTACTATCAGGTTGTAAATCCCAGTTGGCCTGGTATAAAACGGACGAATGTAACTAAGGCTGGGAATGTCAATACAATCAAACTAGCAAGGGCAATGGTCACAAGTCAGTCATTATGTTCCTAATATGCTAGCATATCTATTTATGTAGCAAGCAACATATCTAGCTAGCTAGCTAACTGCTAAGAGGACGTCATGTCATTGTAGGAATGGGTGAGTGACTGACTTTTTCCCTCCTCAAATTGTTCTTCGGTGACAACACAGCTAGAGATGCACTTGTCATTTAGTTAGCTAGGAAGAAATGTGAATCGCTTCGCTAGCTAGCTGAACGACTGTTATCCAGTTAGCATATTCACTCTGGCTAGCTATCTTCTCCAATTTCAGAGCACTCTTGTCTGAGTGTGCCAGAGCGCAGAATAACTGATGAATTTACGAATGCGCAACACACCCGCAAAATATGACCGGTGTCGGTAAAAGTAGGCAACACTAAAGTAATAGTTTGTCAAGAACGCTGTAGATAACATGCGAACAGCCTAACCAGCTCTGATAGGACGAATAAAATAGTCAGTGAGGTGTTCTCTCATTTGTGCCTGGAAGGAGCTAGCTAGCAAGCTAGCCAACTTTAGCCAGTTAGGGACAATGGCATGCATTGGCAGGAAAGCTACAGAAGGACGGGCAGGCTATTCCCCAACGTTTATCAGTGCAATTTTGAAGTCTAACTAGCTGAAAAAATGTGAGAGAGATTATCTAATGTTCCTTCGTTAGATTTTTAGCTAATCTTGTTCTGGCTAGCATTAGCTGTTGATTTTGTGTTTTGTTGATGTGCATGTAGGGAAAGATAGCCTACCTTTTGTATGACTGTTTGCTCAATAGGACTGTAAAGTTTCAAAACGTGAGAGGTCTCACTTGATATTTAGCTACATATTTATAGAAATCCGTACAAGACTATTTTATGGTTTTTGCCGAATGCTGTTCGAATGATCTGAAGTCATGCTGTCCCTACTGCCTGTAAACACACAGTCCAGTTCAAAGTGAATGATGACAGGCCCTACTGCCTGTAAACACACAGTCCAGTTCAAAGTGAATGATGACAGGCCCTACTGCCTGTAAACACACAGTCCAGTTCAAAGTGAATGATGTCAGGCCCTACTTCCTGTAAACACACAGTCCAGTTCAAAGTGAATGATGACAGGGCCTACTGCCTGTAAACACACAGTCCAGTTCAAAGTGAATGATGTCAGGTCCTACTGTCTGTAAACACACAGTCCAGTTCATAGTGAATGATGACAGGCCCTACTGCCTGTAAACACACAGTCCAGTTCATAGTGAATGATGTCAGGCCCTACTGCCTGTAAACACACAGTCCAGTTCAAAGTGAATGATGACAGGCCCTACTGCCTGTAAACACACAGTCCAGTTCAAAGTGAATGATGTCAGGTCCTACTGTCTGTAAACACACAGTCCAGTTCATAGTGAATGATGACAGGCCCTACTGCCTGTAAACACACAGTCCAGTTCATAGTGAATGATGTCAGGCCCTACTGCCTGTAAACACACAGTCCAGTTCATAGTGAATGATGACAGTCCTACTGCCTGTAAACACACAGTCCAGTTCAAAGTGAATGATGACAGGCCCGTGTGGAAAATGGCTTGTTTGCATAATGGCCTACTGTAGCTCTGATTGGCTGTGACGCACCTGTCTGCGTAAACTCCGGTCCTGGACGAGACAGATGTTTTTAATTAGGTTTTATGCACTGCAGTGTGTATTAATTGTCCAAACACATTTTCACAAATGTCATACTCTACGTCATTCCCAAACATTCTATGAATTTATGAAAACGTGAAAATGTCCATATCTAAGCGCTCGCTTGTCAGAAAATGTAAAAAAAAAACACATTAAAAACATGTCATTTTCTTTCTGAGGGTGTAAATGAACAGATTTGAATAAGATTTCACATTGCTAAAAAACTGTCAGTTCCTCTTTAAATAATTTCCTTCCTGAACCAATGGAATTGCACTTGGCCCCACCGCCCCCACCCTCTTCTATTTCTGACTCTGCTGATAGCTCCTTTACTGAAGGAACGTGTACTTCCTGTGACTGAGATATGTGGTTGTCCCACCTAGCTATCTGGAGATGAATGTACTTCCTACGACTGAGATATGTGGTTTTCCCACCTAGCTATCTGTAGATGAATTCTCTAATTGTAAATCGCTCTGGATAAGAGCATCTGCTAATTGATAAAACAATTGTAAAATGTAGACTCCTGAGGTTAACAGGAATCTCTACTGTAGCTGTGAACCGACCCCCTTGCGTTTGTCTATTCCTCCGACCGTATGAGTGAGTTATTACAGACAGACGGGCAGGGCGCCAACCAGTACCTCTCTGCTTCCTAACCAGGAGAAGAAGAAAAAATGAGCTTTTTTTCCTTTTTCATTAAGCCGTTAAAGTGAATGAGATGTCAAGCGGGCACGTAGTTTATTGGGGTTTTTAAACAAACCTTTTAGTAAATGAGTTCCCTGGGCCCTGCGACCGAGAGGTGCGTGAAAGCGTTATGTTAGTGGTTGTTTGATGGTTGTGTGATGATTGAGTGAAGGTTGTTTAGGGGTTGCCTGCTTGTTTGTATTGAGCTGAATTACTACATGGCTCTTTTTAGCCTGTCCACAATACAACGGGTTCAAATGAATTATTACAAATGAATCAAATAGGAGGGAGGTGGTGTGAGGTGAGGAATGGGGGGGGGAGGGCATTGATTGGACAAGCCCCGCTCAATTAGACTGCTGTCTGCACTGAACAAGGCAGGAAGCGGAGGAGGGTTGGTTCATATTTATCCTGAGGGATTGTGGGTGAATGCTCTCCTGATGATGGACGCTGAGGGATACAAAGTGGCATGAATCATTCCCTGGGTACACAGAGAGGAGAGAACAGTGGAGATATGACCCAGACGTTTGGGGGCATTCACATTCACAACCAGTAATCACGTGTGTTCATCAGAAGGAGTGTCATTAATCACAGCTTGGAAGAAGAGAACAATGGCGAAGAGAACAGTGGAGAAATGGACAGACCTAATGTCTTACTCAGGCATTCACAGCCATTTGATCAGGAGCGTGACCAGGCTTGTGTCACAGAGAAAACACTGAAGCACAGTTGAAATGCGTTTCAACGGGAAAGCAGAGTGCACAAAGCTGTGGCGGAGGAAGCAGAATGACCTCACACCCTGACGTTGAGTAATTCTACCAGAATCACGGGATCTATAATGTTTGCGATGTTTCCATTCATTTTGTTGGATGGTGTACTCCTCTAGTCAGCTGTGTATAGCGAGTGTGTGCCTTCACCACATCCCCTGTCACATGGGGTGGTGCATCACATGTCCTGGAGGCAGAACACACTGCAATGACATCAAACAAGTTCTCCAATGAGGAAAGACGGTAGAGAGAAACTTCATCTCGACACTTTTCAGATGAAGGTCCGACGTGGATGCGAATAGTCCTGATGTTCTTCCATCTGGCCGCTTTCTCCCCAGCCTGTTTGCTTCCTCCGGGCTCTGCTCTGTGGCAGAGGCCCACTAAACCTGGGTAGGGCTAGGGGGGAGGGACTAGAGAGAGGGAGGAGTATCAGAACAAAGGGGGGTCAGCCCAGAGGGAGGAGTTGGAGCCATGCTCTGTACGGAGAGACCAGAGGAGAGAGGGAGAGATGGAGGGAGGGGTGAGGGAGGGACTGGGTGGGTGAGTAGGGAGGGAGAGATGGAGGGAGGAGTTGGAGCCATGCTCTGTACGGAGAGATGAGGGGAGGGAGGAGTGGGGAGGGAGGGAGGGAGGGAGTGGGGAAGGAGGGAGGGAGAGATGGAGGTAGGAGTTGGACCCATGCTCTGTACGGTTAGAACAGAGGAGAGAGGGAGAGATGGAGGGAGGGAGGTAGTGGAGAAGGAGGGAGGGAGTAGGGAGGGAGGGGTAAGGGAGGGACTGGGTGGGTGAGTAGGGAGGAAGAGATGGAGGGAGTAGTTGGAGCCATGCTCTGTACGGAGAGAACAGAGGAGAGAGGGAGAGATGGGGGGTGGGAGGTAGTGGAGAAGGATGGAGGGAGTGGGTGAGTAGGGAAGGAGAGATTGAGGGAGGGTGGGGTGGGGAGGGGAGGGGAGGGAGGGAGTGGAGAGAAGAGAGACAGAGAGACTGGAGGGGAGGAGTGTGGACTCAGGGGCAGGAGTTGGAGCCATGCTTTGAGTCATACCAGTGTGTTCTGCCAGCGGTATTTAACCAGCACCACACCCCGAACAGGCTCCATAACGGGAACCATCTACTGCAACTCTAGGTTCTGTTCTGTTCTCTAAGGTAAGTCAGCTATCTCTAGGTTCTGTTCTGTTCTCTAAGGTAAGTCAGCTATCTCTAGGTTCTGTTCTGTTCTCTAAGGTTAGTCAGCTATCTCTAGGTTCTGTTCTGTTCTCTAAGGTAAGTCAGCTATCTCTAGGTTCTTACTCTAAGGTAAGTCAGCTATCTCTAGGTTCTTACTCTAAGGTAAGTCAGCTATCTCTAGGTCCTGTTCTGTTCTCTAAGGTAAGTCAGCTATCTCTAGGTTCTTACTCTAAGGTAAGTCAGCTATCTCTAGGTTCTGTTCTGTTCTCTAAGGTAAGCCAGCTATCTCTAGGTTCTTACTCTAAGGTATGTCAGCTATCTCTAGGTTCTGTTCTGTACTCTAAGGTAAGTCAGCTATCTCTAGGTTCTGTTCTCTAAGGTAATTCAGCTATCTCTAGGTTCTGTTCTGTTCTCTAAGGTAAGTCAGCTATCTCTAGGTTCTGTTCTGTTCTCTAAGGTAAGCCAGCTATCTCTAGGTTCTTACTCTAAGGTAAGCCAGCTATCTCTAGGTTCTGTTCTGTTCTCTAAGGTAAGTCAGCTATCTCTAGGTTCTGTTCTGTTCTCTAAGGTAAGTCAGCTATCTCTAGGTTCTGTTCTGTACTCTAAGGTAAGTCAGCTATCTCTAGGTTCTGTTCTGTTCTCTAAGGTAAGTCAGCTATCTCTAGGTTCTGTTCTGTTCTCTAAGGTAAGTCAGCTATCTCTAGGTTCTTACTCTGAGGTAAGTCAGCTATCTCTAGGTTCTGTTCTGTTCTCTAAGGTAAGTCAGCTATCTCTAGGTTCTTACTCTAAGCTAAGTCAGCTATCTCTAGGTTCTTACTCTAAGGTAAGTCAGCTATCTCTAGGTTCCTACTCTAAGATAAGTCAGCTATCTCTAGGTTCTGTTCTGTACTCTAAGGTAAGTCAGCTATCTCTAGGTTCTTACTCTAAGGTAAGTCAGCTATCTCTAGGTTCTTACTCTAAGGTAATTCAGCTATCTCTAGGTTCTGTTCTGTTCTCTAAGGTAAGTCAGCTATCTCTAGGTTCTGGTCTGTACTCTAAGGTAAGTCAGCCATCTCTAGGTTCTGTTCTGTTCTCTAAGGTAAGTCAGCTATCTCTAGGTTCTTACTCTAAGGTAAGTCAGCTATCTCTAGGTTCTGGTCTGTACTCTAAGGTAAGTCAGCCATCTCTAGGTTCTGTTCTGTTCTCTAAGGTAAGTGAGCTATCTCTAGGTTCTTACTCTAAGGTAAGTCAGCTATCTCTAGGTTCTGTACTCTAAGGTAAGTCAGCTATCTCTAGGTTCTTACTCTAAGGTAAGCCAGTGTAGGTTCTATACTATCTCTGCTCACTGAGACAGACACAATGTCTTTCACTGTCTTTCAAACGCCTGTAGCCATCTTGAACACACCAGCCGTGTCTGCATGTGTGTGTGTGTGTGTGTGTGTGTGTGTGTGTGTGTGTGTGTGTGTGTGTGTGTGTGTGTGTGTGTGTGTGTGTGTGTGTGTGTGTGTGTGTGTGTGTGTGTGTTAAATAACCCCTGTATTATGTTGAGTTGTTATGTCTGTCTGTCTGTCTGTCTGTCTGTCTGTCTGTCTGTCTGTCTGTCTGTCTGTCTGTCTGTCTGTCTGTCTGTCTGTCCTTTTCCCTGCCAAGTGTTCCATTCCAATGTAATCCAGTCTGATCCTCCTCTCCTCTGTCTGCATGTCACTAAATAAATGGAGCAGCAGATTCTTCCTTTTACATATTTGTAAAAGGGGGGGGTCAGATCAGTCCATTCTGCTGCTGTTTAAAAGCATGTGTAGTAGTGGGAGGGGGGGGGTCAGATCAGTCCATTCTGCTGCTGTTTAAAAGCATGTGTAGTAGTGGGAGGGGGGGGGGGGGGGGGGGGCAGATCAGTCCATTCTGCTGCTGTTTAAAAGCATGTGTAGTAGTGGGGGGGGGGGGGGGGGGGTCAGATCAGTCCATTCTGCTGCTGTTTAAAAGCATGTGTAGTAGTGGGGGGGGGGGGGGGGGGGTCAGATCAGTCCATTCTGCTGCTGTTTAAAAGCATGTGTAGTAGTGGGAGGGGGGGGGGGGGGGGGGGGTCAGATCAGTCCATTCTGCTGCTGTTTAAAAGCATGTGTAGTAGTGGGAGGGGGGGGGGGGGGGGGGGGGGTCAGACCAGTCCATTCTGCTGCTGTTTAAAAGCATGTGTAGTAGTGGGAGGGGGGGGGGGGGGGGGGGGGGTCAGACCAGTCCATTCTGCTGCTGTTTAAAAGCATGTGTAGTAGTGGGAGGGGGGGGGGGGGGGGGGGGGGGGGTCAGACCAGTCCATTCTGCTGCTGTTTAAAAGCATGTGTAGTAGTGGGAGGGGGGGGGGGGGGGGGGGGGGTCAGATCAGTCCATTCTGCTGCTGTTTAAAAGCATGTGTAGTAGTGGGAGGGGGGGGGGGGGGGGTCAGATCAGTCCATTCTGCTGCTGTTTAAAAGCATGTGTAGTAGTGGGAGGGGGGGGGGGGGGGGGGGGGGGTCAGATCAGTCCATTCTGCTGCTGTTTAAAAGCATGTGTAGTAGTGGGAGGGGGGGGGGGGGGGGGGGGTCAGATCAGTCCATTCTGCTGCTGTTTAAAAGCATGTGTAGTAGTGGGAGGGGGGGGGGGGGGGGGGGGGGTCAGACCAGTCCATTCTGCTGCTGTTTAAAAGCATGTGTAGTAGTGGGAGGGGGGGGGGGGGGGGGGGGGGTCAGACCAGTCCATTCTGCTGCTGTTTAAAAGCATGTGTAGTAGTGGGAGGGGGGGGGGGGGGGGGGGGTCAGATCAGTCCATTCTGCTGCTGTTTAAAAGCATGTGTAGTAGTGGGAGGGGGGGGGGGGGGGGGGGTCAGATCAGTCCATTCTGCTGCTGTTTAAAAGCATGTGTAGTAGTGGGAGGGGGGGGGGGGGGGGGGGGGGTCAGACCAGTCCATTCTGCTGCTGTTTAAAAGCATGTGTAGTAGTGGGAGGGGGGGGGGGGGGGGGGGGGTCAGATCAGTCCATTCTGCTGCTGTTTAAAAGCATGTGTAGTAGTGGGAGGGGGGGGGGGGGGGGGGGGTCAGACCAGTCCATTCTGCTGCTGTTTAAAAGCATGTGTAGTAGTGGGAGGGGGGGGGGGGGGGGGGGGTCAGATCAGTCCATTCTGCTGCTGTTTAAAAGCATGTGTAGTAGTGGGGGGGGGGGGGGGTCAGATCAGTCCATTCTGCTGCTGTTTAAAAGCATGTGTAGTAGTGGGAGGGGGGGGGGGGGGGGGTCAGATCAGTCCATTCTGCTGCTGTTTAAAAGCATGTGTAGTAGTGGGAGGGGGGGGGGGGGGGGGGGGGGGGGGGTCAGACCAGTCCATTCTGCTGCTGTTTAAAAGCATGTGTAGTAGTGGGGGGGGGGATGGGGGGCAGATCAGTCCTGCTGCTGTTGTTTCAACACAGCCGGTTGATTCTGGGGCTGTTACTTTTGATGACGTTATTATTTAGCCCCAATCAACACGTTGACGTTGTTAAAGTTGAACAGCGTTAATGAGTTGGCACGGCAACACAGCGGGCTTGACACTGGAATTCTAACAGTTTGTGGTGGAATGTCTCTGCTGGGTGGTACCGACCTTGGTGTGTTACACACACACACACACACACACACACACACACACACACACACACACACACACACACACACTGCATGGTTATTACAGCCCACTGTGTCATTAGTCCTGTAACACTACCATTACAGTAGATCTAATTGGGTATATGATATTTCATGACTCATGAGCCTGAAACCTGTTATTTTTTTTTTATTTTTTAAACCTTTATTTAACTAGGCAAGTCAGTTAAGAACAAATTCTTATTTTCAGGGGTACAGTAGAGTAATGACTTGTATTACTGTCTGTGTGTATATAGAGCTGTGAAGTCGAGACAGATTCTGAGTTCATTAAAGGTGCCAGTACAGTAGGCTGTGGGTCTATATGTAACACAATAGGGTCTGTGGGATGGAACAGGATATGCGATTCATACTTCCTGCTTACACGGAGGAGGGGCAGTTAGTTCCCACTCCAAGAACTCTGTCATGCATGGTTGCTAGGTGATTAAATATTATTGACCTCTGCCATGTTGGAAAGAAATAACTACTCCTCCCAACTGATTTTCTGTAAATTTAACAACAAAAAGTGGACTTTCATCTAAAGCCTGATTTTGGGCGGTATCACATGTTGTGTGTTAAATGTTTACACGTTTGTCATTCGTTTCACAACAACTATTGTAACTTTGAGTTTATTATTATGTAGATCTGTCTGGTGCTAGTCTCTAAGGAAGTGACCTCATTCAGTATCTAACATCATAAACGAGACCGTTGGAACCTTCAACTGGGTTACCACGGTGACGGTGTGGCACATCATAAAGCTCATTTTACAGCCCCATCGTATAGTTAACCTAATATAATTTATCTTTTTTTTTTACAGGGATTTCACAATGGCGTTGGTTTCAGAGTTCTTGGGACAGCTCACGCTGAATTTTGGCGGGGTGAGTTCACTACAGCTGAAATACTATCGACGTTAGGTCACGGGGTCAACCTGTAATGAAATCTGTCATCTGTCAGTGATTGTAAACTGGTAATGTAAGTGTGTCCTCTTCAGGAGAGTGAGCCTAAATTCCCCACGGTGGTGGCAGCGGGGGATTTTGATCCAGCTAAAGATGCTGCCCGGATAGAAACGGCCGTCAAAACCAAGGGTGAGAGAATCACTACAAGGATATCATAGTCCCCACCAGTTACAGTGTATCACTTTATAATGTTTTCTAGATTAGAAATACGTTGTGCATTGCGAACTTGATTGATGCATTAATATATCTGTCACAATGTATTTGCACTAATAGGAACGTCATAATTCCGTTTTTCTAGAGGGGTTACTATATAAACAGAACTTCGTATGAGCTGGTAACAGTAATGCTCTGCCTCTCATTATGTTGTTGTGTGCACTTCGCGATTTAGCGACATCTGCCGGCCGTTTTACGTAACTACACCTTGTGAACCACATCGCACCTTTCTTCTGTGGTGCTGGGCCCGTAAACAGACATCAGTGGATCAGTTGACCACATTTTAGCTCAGTAACATTGTAATTCCATAGTATATATTGCCATCCGTGTTGTCTCTGCCTGTGAAAGCATTGTCTTTTCACACCATTTTCCTCAATCATTGTTAAATCCCGGGCGATTTAGAGAAAAACCTAATCCTGATTTTTGACATTGGTTTTGTATTTATATTAATGGAAACATCTCCATGGAAACATGTACGAGAGCACAGTGCTGGTTGAGTCACTACCCTGCCTGTGTTCCCAACATGACTTCACTAAACCCACAGAGTATACAGGGATTTCCTGTCAGACCACGCCTTCGCCTTCCAGCCCTGTCGGTGTGCCACAAACCAACCACTGCTAACTCACTGCAGTCCCCCCCTGTACCCGCTGAAAGCCATGACTAGCTGTTTTTCCACTATAGTTTATACTGTACAAAATGGAGGCCTTGTAGATCAGTGATCAAGAAGGAAATGTTACTATTACAAGGCGATTGCTGTTTCGGGATTTCATCTTTTTAATCAGTGTTAATCTCATCTAAACGTTTTCATGTATTAAACCTTTACTTCCTACTATAATATATCTGTCTGTACCTACTCTATACACACAAAGCTAGTGTGGCCGATGTATGTTAAATAGAATATTTCCCATGTTCCCCAGGTGCGCGCTAATAGCGTTTCAATCGGTTATGTCACTCGCTCTGAGACCTAGAAGTAGTGGTTCCCCTCGCTCTGCAAGGGCTGCGGCTTTTGTGGAGCGATGGGTAACGATGCTTTGTGGATGACTGTTGTTGATGTGTGCAGAGGGTCCCTGGTTCGCGCCCGGGTCGGGGCGAGGGGACGGACGTAAAGTTAAACTCTTACTCCAGCTGGGTCTTTTATCTTATAGAAATCAAAATGAATGGTTAAATGTATGTTAATCACACCTCTGTAATATTACCCATGTTCCCCAGGTGTGGATGAGCTGACCATCGTTGACATCCTGACCAAACGGAGCTACTCCCAGAGGAGAGAGATCGCCTTCGAGTACGAGAAGAGATCCAAGAAGGTGAGGAGGAGGGGGGGAAATAGAGATTGTTTTTGTTCAGCAAGATGCCTTTTCATAAAACAACTGCTGCTAATGTGGACATCAAGATAATCCAACCTCATTTAGATGTATTTTACAGTGGGGCGGTCTATCATCTCTGTGTATTTTACAGTGGGACGGACTATCATCTCTGTGTATTTTACAGTGGGACGGTCTATCATCTCTGTGTATTTTACAGTGGGACGGACTATCGTCTCTGTGTATTTTACAGTGGGACGGACTATCACCTCTGTGTATTTTACAGTGGGACGGACTATCATCTCTGTGTATTTTACAGTGGGACGGTCTATCATCTCTGTGTATTTTACAGTGGGACGGACTATCATCTCTGTGTATTTTACAGTGGGACGGTCTATCATCTCTGTGTATTTTACAGTCGGACGGTCTATCATCTCTGTGTATTTTACAGTGGGACTGACTATCATCTCTTTGTATTTTACAGTGGGACGGACTATCGCCTCTGTGTATTTTACAGTCGGACGGTCTATCATCTCTGTGTATTTTACAGTGGGACGGTCTATCATCTCTGTGTATTTTACAGTGGGACGGACTATCATCTCTGTGTATTTTACAGTGGGACGGACTATCATCTCTGTGTATTTTACAGTGGGACGGACTATCATCTCTGTGTATTTTACAGTGGGACGGACTATCATCTCTGTGTATTTTACAGTGGGACGGTCTATCATCTCTGTGTATTTTACAGTGGGACGGACTATCATCTCTGTGTATTTTACAGTGGGACGGACTATCATCTCTGTGTATTTTACAGTGGGACGGACTATCATCTCTGTGTATTTTACAGTGGGACGGACTATCATCTCTGTGTATTTTACAGTGGGACGGACTATCATCTCTGTGTATTTTACAGTGGGACCCACTATCATCTCTGTGTATTTTACAGTGGGACGGACTATCATCTCTGTGTATTTTACAGTGGGACGGTCTATCATCTCTGTGTATTTTACAGTGGGACCCACTATCATCTCTGTGTATTTTACAGTGGGACGGACTATCATCTCTGTGTATTTTACAGTGGGACGGACTATCATCTCTGTGTATTTTACAGTGGGACGGTCTATCATCTCTGTGTATTTTACAGTGGGACGGACTATCATCTCTGTGTATTTTACAGTGGGACGGTCTATCATCTCTGTGTATTTTACAGTGGGGCGGACTGTCATCTCTGTGTATTTTACAGTGGGACGGTCTATCATCTCTGTGTATTTTACAGTGGGACGGTCTATCATCTCTGTGTATTTTACAGTGGGACGGTCTATCATCTCTGTGTATTTTACAGTGGGACGGACTATCCTCTCTGTGTATTTTACAGTGGGACGGTCTATCATCTCTGTGTATTTTACAGTGGGACGGTCTATCATCTCTGTGTATTTTACAGTGGGGCGGACTGTCATCTCTGTGTATTTTACAGTGGGACGGTCTATCATCTCTGTGTATTTTACAGTGGGACGGACTATCACCTCTGTGTATTTTACAGTGGGACGGTCTATCATCTCTGTGTATTTTACAGTGGGACGGACTATCATCTCTGTGTATTTTACAGTGGGACGGACTATCATCTCTGTGTATTTTACAGTGGGACGGTCTATCATCTCTGTGTATTTTACAGTGGGACGGTCTATCATCTCTGTGTATTTTACAGTGGGGCGGACTATCATCTCTGTGTATTTTACAGTGGGACGGACTATCATCTCTGTGTATTTTACAGTGGGGCGGTCTATCATCTCTGTGTATTTTACAGTGGGACGGACTATTATCTCTGTGTATTTTACAGTGGGACGGACTATCATCTCTGTGTATTTTACAGTGGGACGGTCTATCATCTCTGTGTATTTTACAGTGGGACGGACTATCATCTCTGTGTATTTTACAGTGGGACGGCCGATCATCTCTGTGTATTTTACAGTGGGACGGTCTATCATCTCCGTGTATTTTACAGTGGGACGGTCTATCACCTCTATGTATGTCTCTCCTGTAGGATATGATCACAGCTCTGAAGGGGGCTCTGTCTGGGTCTCTGGAGGCTGTAATTCTGGGACTGATGAAGAGTACCGCTCAGTACGATGCCTCTGAGATCAAAGGATCCATCAAGGTAAAGTAGGAGGCCACAATCTTTCCCACATGAAGCCTAAACGACACAGATCACAGTCACTACTGCCCTCTCCTGGTCTGATGAATGTGTGGCCTAGACACAGACTTGCAGAAGGAATACTGTACTATTCATATTGCTGTTAAAACCCACGGTTCTCTTCCCTCCAGGGTCTGGGGACCGATGAGGAGACTCTGATAGAGATGGTCTGTTCCCGCAGTGCTGACGAACTGGTGGAAATCAAACGTGTCTACAAGGAGTGTAAGTAGAAGCAAGTAGCAAGGAGAAGCAAATAGAAAGGAGAAGCAAGTATCAAGGAGAAGCAAGTAGAAAGGAGAAGCAAGTAGAAAGGAGAAGCAAATAGAAAGGAGAAGCAAGTAGAAAGGAGAAGCAAGTAGCAAGGAGAAGCAAGTAGAAAGGAGAAGCACGTAGCAAGGAGAAGCAAGTGGAAAGGAGAAGCAAGTAGAAAGGAGAAGCAAGTACCAAGGAGAAGCAAGTAGCAAGGAGAAGCAAGGAGAAGCAAGTAGAAAGGAGAAGCAAGTAGAAAGGAGAAGCAAGTAGAAAGGAGAAGCAAGTAGAAAGGAGAAGCAATTACCAAGGAGAAGCAAGTAGCAAGGAGAAGCAAGTACCAAGGAGAAGCAAGTACCAAGGAGAAGCAAGTAGCAAGGAGAAGCAAGTAGAAAGGAGAAGCAAGTAGAAAGGAGAAGCAAGTAGAAAGGAGAAGCAATTACCAAGGAGAAGCAAGTAGCAAGGAGAAGCAAGTACCAAGGAGAAGCAAGTACCAAGGAGAAGCAAGTAGCAAGGAGAAGCAAGTAGAAAGGAGAAGCAAGTAGAAAGGAGAAGCAAGTAGAAAGGAGAAGCAAGTATAAAGGAGAAGCAAGTATAAAGGAGAAGCAAGTAGAAAGGAGAAGCAAGTAGAAAGGAGAAGCAAGTAGCAAGGAGAAGCAAGTAGCAAGGAGAAGCAAGTAGCAAGGAGAAGCAAGTAGAAAGGAGAAGCAAGTACCAAGGAGAAGCAAGTAGCAAGGAGAAGCAAGGAGAAGCAAGTACCAAGGAGAAGCAAATAGAAAGGAGAAGCAAGTAGAAAGGAGAAGCAAGTAGCAAGGAGAAGCAAGTACCAAGGAGAAGCAAGTAGAAAGGAGAAGCAAGTAGAAAGGAGAAGCAAGTAGAAAGGAGAAGCAAGTACCAAGGAGAAGCAAGTACCAAGGAGAAGCATGTAGCAAGGAGAAGCATGTAGAAAGGAGAAGCAAGTAGAAAGGAGAAGCAAGTAGCAAGGAGAAGCAAGTAGAAAGGAGAAGCAAGTAGAAAGGAGAAGCAAGTAGCAAGGAGAAGCAAGTAGCAAGGAGAAGCAAGTAGCGAGGAGAAGCAAGTAGCGAGGAGAAGCAAGTAAAGAGGAGAAGCAAGTAGAGAGGAGAAGCAAGTAGAAAGGAGAAGCAAGTAGAAAGGAGAAGCAAGTAGAAAGGAGAAGCAAGTAGCAAGGAGAAGCAAGGAGAAGCAAGTACCAAGGAGAAGCAAGTAGAAAGGAGAAGCAAGTAGAAAGGAGAAGCAAGTAGAAAGGAGAAGCAAGGAGAAGCAAGTACCAAGGAGAAGCAAGTAGAAAGGAGAAGCAAGTAGAAAGGAGAAGCAAGTAGAAAGGGGAAGCAAGTAGAAAGGAGAAGCAAGTAGAAAGGAGAAGCAAGTACCAAGGAGAAGCAAGTAGCAAGGAGAAGCAAGGAGAAGCAAGTACCAAGGAGAAGCAAGTAGAAGGAGAAGCAAATAGAATTAGCATGAAGATCAGATCGAAAAACGTAAAGGAATATGTGTTTTTTTATACTTTATATATCTACAGTGTTCAAGAAGGAGCTGGAGAAGGACGTGGCTGGAGACACATCGGGAGACTTCAGGAGTCTGCTGTTGGCCCTGGTACAGGTAGGTACAGGTAGGATAAGACTTCAGGAGTCTGCTGTTGGCCCTGGTACAGGTAGGATCAGACTTCAGGAGTCTGCTGTTGGCCCTGGTACAGGTAGGTACAGGTAGAATCATACTTCAGGAGTCTGCTGTTGGCCCTGGTACAGGTAGGATAAGACTTCAGGAGTCTGCTGTTGGCCCTGGTACAGGTAGGTACAGGTAGGATAAGACTTCAGGAGTCTGCTGTTGGTCCTGGTACAGGTAGGTACAGGTAGGATCAGACTTCAGGAGTCTGCTGTTGGCCCTGGTACAGGTAGGTACAGGTAGGATCATACTTCAGGAGTCTGCTGTTGGCCCTGGTACAGGTAGGTACAGGTAGGATCAGACTTCAGGAGTCTGCTGTTGGCCCTGGTACAGGTAGGATCATACTTCAGGAGTCTGCTGTTGGCCCTGGTACAGGTATGTATAGGTAGGATCAGACTTCAGGAGTCTGCTGTTGGCCCCTGGTATAGGTATGTACAGGTAGGATCATACTTCAGGAGTCTGCTGTTGGCCCTGGTACAGGTAGGTACAGGTAGGATCAGACTTCAGGAGTCTTCTGTTGGCCCTGGTACAGGTAGGTACAGGTAGGATCAGGCTTCAGGAGTCTGCTGTTGGCCCTGGTACAGGTAGGTACAGGTAGGATCAGACTTCAGGAGTCTGCTGTTGGCCCTGGTACAGGTAGGTACAGGTAGGATCAGACTTCAGGAGTCTGCTGTTGGCCCTGGAACAGGTAGGTACAGGTAGGATCAGACTTCAGGAGTCTGCTGTTGACCCTGGTACAGGTAGGTACAGGTAGGATCATACTTCAGGAGTCTGCTGTTGACCCTGGTACAGGTAGGTACAGGTAGGATCATACTTCAGGAGTCTGCTGTTGGCCCTGGTACAGGTAGGTACAGGTAGGATCATACTTCAGGAGTCTGCTGTTGGCCCTGGTACAGGTAGGTACAGGTAGGATCAGACTTCAGGAGTCTGCTGTTGGCCCTGGTACAGGTAGGATCATACTTCAGGAGTCTGCTGTTGGCCCTGGTACAGGTATGTATAGGTAGGATCAGACTTCAGGAGTCTGCTGTTGGCCCCTGGTATAGGTATGTACAGGTAGGATCATACTTCAGGAGTCTGCTGTTGGCCCTGGTACAGGTAGGTACAGGTAGGATCAGACTTCAGGAGTCTTCTGTTGGCCCTGGTACAGGTAGGTACAGGTAGGATCAGGCTTCAGGAGTCTGCTGTTGGCCCTGGTACAGGTAGGTACAGGTAGGATCAGACTTCAGGAGTCTGCTGTTGGCCCTGGTACAGGTAGGTACAGGTAGGATCAGACTTCAGGAGTCTGCTGTTGGCCCTGGAACAGGTAGGTACAGGTAGGATCAGACCTCAGGAGTCTGCTGTTGACCCTGGTACAGGTAGGTACAGGTAGGATCATACTTCAGGAGTCTGCTGTTGACCCTGGTACAGGTAGGTACAGGTAGGATCATACTTCAGGAGTCTGCTGTTGGCCCTGGTACAGGTAGGTACAGGTAGGATCAGACTTCAGGAGTCTGCTGTTGGCCCCTGGTACAGGTAGGTACAGGTAGGATCAGACTTCAGGAGTCTGCTGTTGGCCCTGGTACAGATAGGTACAGGTAGAATCATACAACAACTTTACAATGTCTAGCTTCCTAACATTGACCCTCCAATAGCTTTTATTAAATAATTATTTGGATACAAAAGGAGCCTGTCTGAATATTGGTGTAAACTGTATTCTCCATTGTATTCTATGTCATTCAATAGGCCAAGAGAGATGAGCCCTCAAATATTGTTGACTACGAGAAGATTGACCAGGACGCCAGAGTAAGACAAATGCACTAAAGCTCTGATATGGACAGTTAAACACCGTACCAGAACCAAACACGAACGTTTTGATACGGACACTTAAACACCGTACCAGAACCAAACACAAACGTTTTGATACGGACACTTAAACACCGTACCAGAACCAAACACGAACGTTTTGATACGGACACTTAAACACCGTACCAGAACCAATCAGCTGAGTGTTTTTTTTTGTCTCTGTAGATTAGTTAGATGTATTATACAGGTGTGTCTTCTTGTTGATTGTCCTCTCTCCTGTCTCTGTAGGCTCTGTATGAGGCAGGAGTGAAGAGGAAGGGGACTGACGTGGCTACATGGATCACCATCATGTCAGAGAGAAGTGTCCCCCACCTGCAGAAAGGTACCTACCCGACTCTGTAACAAAGGGACTTCTTCAAGCACATGGGATTGTTTGAACAAAGCACTAAAACTCAAAGTCAAGATGGCGACAACCAGACATTTTTTTAGACGTAAAGAACGTAGATGTTTCTATCAACCTGGTGAGTCTTTCAGAAAGTGGACCAAAATGTCGGCTGTGTCTGTTCCAGTGTTTGACAGGTACAAGAGCTACAGTCCATACGACATGCAGGAGAGCATCAGAAAGGAGGTGAAGGGAGACCTGGAGAAGTCCTTCCTCACACTGGGTAACATTCTACAACACAGAACCTGTATTCTATAATATATACATCTATATCACAGAACCTGCATTCTATAATATATACATCTATATCTATATCATATAACCTGTATTCTATAATATATACATCTATATCTATATCATAGAACCTGTATTCTATAATATATATATCTATATCATAGAACCTGTATTCTATAATATATACATCTATATCTATAACATATAACCTGTATTCTATAATATATACATCTATATCTATAACATATAACCTGTATTCTATAATATATACATCTATACCATATAACCTGTATTCTAAAATATATACATCTATACCTATAACAGACCTACATTCTATAATATATACATCTATATATATAACATATAACCTGTATTCTATAATATATACATCTATATCTATCACATATGACCTGTATTCTATAATATACACATCTATATAATATAACCTGTATTCTATAATATATACATCTATATCTATCTCATTAAACCTGTATTCTATAATATATAGATCTATATCTATATCAAAGAACCTGTTTTCTATAATATATACTTCTATATCTATAACATATAACCTGTATTCTATAATATATACATCTATATCTATAACAGACCGACATTCTATAATATATACATCTATATCTATAACAGACCTACATTCTATAATATATACATCTATATCTATAACAGACCTACATTCTATAATATATACATCTACATCTATAACATATAACCTGTATTCTATAATATATACATCTATATCTATATCATATAACCTGTATTCTATAATATATACAGCTATATCTATATCATATAACCTGTATTCTATAATATATACATCTATATCTATATCATACAACCTGTATTCTATAATATATACATCTATATCTATATCATACAACCTGTATTCTATAATATATACATCTATATCATATAACCAGTATTCTATAATATATACATATATCTATATACATCTATCTATAACATATACCTACATTCTATAATATGTACATCTATATCTATAACATATACATTCATTATATAACATATATACATCCACATATATATATCATATACCTACATTCTATAATATATACATCCATATCTATATATCATATACCTACATTCTATAATATATAGAATACACTATCGTTCAAAAGTTTGGGGTGACTTAGAAATGTCCTTTCTAAGTGACCCCTAAGTGCTACTCTTACCTCTACATTAGCTCCTCTAGCTCCTCTTACCTCTACATTAGCTAGTCTTACCTCTACATTAGCTAATCTTACTACTACATTAGCTACTCTTACTACTACATTAGCTACTCTTACCTCTACATTAGCTCCTCTTACCTCTACATTAGCTCCTCTTACCTCTACATTAGCTACTCTTACCTCTACATTAGCTACTCTTACCTCTACATTAGCTACTCTTACCTCTACATTAGCTCCTCTTACCTCTACATTAGCTCCCCTAGCTCCTCTTACCTCTACATTAGCTCCTCTAGCTCCTCTTACCTCTACATTAGCTAGTCTTACCTCTACATTAGCTCCTCTTACCTCTACATTAGCTACTCTTACCTCTACATTAGCTACTCTTACCTCTACATTAGCTCCTCTAGCTCCTCTTACCTCTACATTAGCTACTCTTACCTCTACATTAGCTCCTCTTACCTCTACATTAGCTCCTCTTACCTCTACATTAGCTACTCTTACCTCTACATTAGCTCCTCTAGCTCCTCTTACCTCTACATTAGCTACTCTAGCTCCTCTTACCTCTACATTAGCTCCTCTAGCTACTCTTACCTCTACATTAGCTCCTCTAGCTCCTCTTACCTCTACATTAGCTAGTCTTACCTCTACATTAGCTACTCTTACCTCTACATTAGCTCCTCTTACCTCTACATTAGCTACTCTTACCTCTACATTAGCTCCTCTTACCTCTACATTAGCTCCTCTTACCTCTACATTAGCTCCTCTTACCTCTACATTAGCTCCTCTTACCTCTACATTAGCTCCTCTTACCTCTACATTAGCCCCTCTAGCTCCTCTTACCTCTACATTAGCTCCTCTTACCTCTACATTAGCTACTAAACATCTCCATTGTTTCTGACACACTCCTATAAAGCCAATCAATTCCTCTCTGACTAGTTCCAGAATGTTCTATCTGTTTAATCTCCTCAGCATAACATTACCTGTCCATTGATAATGTATGAGGCTCCTGTCTTCATGCCAGAATGTCTGTGTCACTTACTCAAGACTCCACTTCCTCTGTTTATGCATTACTCCATCTCTCTCTGTGACTCTCTGTGTCTCTATGTCTCTCTGTGTATCTGTCTCTCTCCATTTCTCTCTCTCTGTGTGTCTCTGTCTCTCTGTTTCTCTGTCTCTCTCTGTCTCTCTCCCTTTCTCTCTCTCTGTCTCTCTCCCTGTCTCTCTCTCTGTGTCTCTTCTCTGTGTCTCTCTGTCTCTCTCCCTTTCTCTCTCTGTGTCTCTCTATGTCTCTCTCCCTTTCTCTCTCTGTGTCTCTGTGTCTCTCTCCCTTTCTCTCTGTGTGTCTCTCCCTTTCTCTCTCTGTGTCTCTGTGTCTCTCTCCCTTTCTCTCTGTTGGTCTCTCTCTGTGTGTCTCTGTGTCTCTCTCCCTTTCTCTCTGTTGGTCTCTCTCTGTGTGTCTCTGTGTCTCTCTCCCTTTCTCTCTGTTGGTCTCTCTCTGTGTGTCTCTCTCCCTTTCTCTCTGTTGGTCTCTCTCTGTGTGTCTCTGTGTCTCTCTCCCTTTCTCTCTGTTGGTCTCTCTCTCTGCCGTCATGTTGTCTATGAACCGTATTACAACTGGCAGTGAGAGGAAAGAAGGGGGGGGGGGGGGATTGTTTCTCTACTCCTCTCCACCTTGCCTCCTCTCCTTCACTCCTATTTGTACCAGATGAGCCCTCGCTCGATTCATTCCTTATTAACAATAATTGCAAGTTGTTTGAAGAAAACAACATTTGATTTCAAGGGATGTTGTGCCTTTAAGAAACAAACGGTGGCTCTGTGCCGATACACTGCAGGCAGCCTCCTTACCAGGAACCCTTCAGAAAGAACAACAGGAAGTGACTGATCCAGACAGGATATCAGAAACAAACTGTGGCTCTGTGCCGATACACTGCAGGCAGCCTCCTTACCAGGAACCCTTCAGAAAGAACAACAGGAAGTGACTGATCCAGACAGGATATCAGAAACAAACGGTGGCTCTGTGCCGATACACTGCAGGCAGCCTCCTTACCAGGAACCCTTCAGAAAGAACAACAGGAAGTGACTGATCCAGACAGGATATCAGAAACAAACGGTGGCTCTGTGCCGATACACTGCAGGCAGCCTCCTTACCAGGAACCCTTCAGAAAGAACAACAGGAAGTGACTGATCCAGACAGGATATCAGAAACAAACGGTGGCTCTGTGCCGATACACTGCAGGCAGCCTCCTTACCAGGAACCCTTCAGAAAGAACAACAGGAAGTGACTGATCCAGACAGGATATCAGAAACAAACTGGCTCTGTGCCGATACACTGCAGGCAGCCTCCTTACCAGGAACCCTTCAGAAAGAACAACAGGAAGTGACTGATCCAGACAGGATATCAGAAACAAACTGTGGCTCTGTGCCGATACACTGCAGGCAGCCTCCTTACCAGGAACTCTTTAGAAAGAACAACAGGAAGTGACTGATCCAGACAGGATATCAGAAACAAACGGTGGCTCTGTGCCGATACACTGCAGGCAGCCTCCTTACCAGGAACCCTTCAGAAAGAACAACAGGAAGTGACTGATCCAGACAGGATATCAGAAACAAACTGGCTCTGTGCCGATACACTGCAGGCAGCCTCCTTACCAGGAACCCTTCAGAAAGAACAACAGGAAGTGACTGATCCAGACAGGATATCAGAAACAAACTGGCTCTGTGCCGATACACTGCAGGCAGCCTCCTTACCAGGAACCCTTCAGAAAGAACAACAGGAAGTGACTGATCCAGACAGGATATCAGAAACAAACTGGCTCTGTGCCGATACACTGCAGGCAGCCTCCTTACCAGGAACCCTTCAGAAAGAACAACAGGAAGTGACTGATCCAGACAGGATATCAGAAACAAACAGTGGCTCTGTGCCGATACACTGCAGGCAGCCTCCTTACCAGGAACCCTTCAGAAAGAACAACAGGAAGTGACTGATCCAGACAGGATATCAGAAACAAACTGGCTCTGTGCCGATACACTGCAGGCAGCCTCCTTACCAGGAACCCTTCAGAAAGAACAACAGGAAGTGACTGATCCAGACAGGATATCAGAAACAAACTGTGGCTCTGTGCCGATACACTGCAGGCAGCCTCCTTACCAGGAACTCTTTAGAAAGAACAACAGGAAGTGACTGATCCAGACAGGATATCAGAAACAAACGGTGGCTCTGTGCCGATACACTGCAGGCAGCCTCCTTACCAGGAACCCTTCAGAAAGAACAACAGGAAGTGACTGATCCAGACAGGATATCAGAAACAAACTGGCTCTGTGCCGATACACTGCAGGCAGCCTCCTTACCAGGAACCCTTCAGAAAGAACAACAGGAAGTGACTGATCCAGACAGGATATCAGAAACAAACGGTGGCTCTGTGCCGATACACTGCAGGCAGCCTCCTTACCAGGAACCCTTCAGAAAGAACAACAGGAAGTGACTGATCCAGACAGGATATCAGAAACAAACGGTGGCTCTGTGCCGATACACTGCAGGCAGCCTCCTTACCAGGAACCCTTCAGAAAGAACAACAGGAAGTGACTGATCCAGACAGGATATCAGAAACAAACTGGCTCTGTGCCGATACACTGCAGGCAGCCTCCTTACCAGGAACCCTTCAGAAAGAACAACAGGAAGTGACTGATCCAGACAGGATATCAGAAACAAACTGGCTCTGTGCCGATACACTGCAGGCAGCCTCCTTACCAGGAACCCTTCAGAAAGAACAACAGGAAGTGACTGATCCAGACAGGATATCAGAAACAAACGGTGGCTCTGTGCCGATACACTGCAGGCAGCCTCCTTACCAGGAACCCTTCAGAAAGAACAACAGGAAGTGACTGATCCAGACAGGATATCAGAAACAAAGTTGAGGTGATTTCAGTCTGTTCTCTTCTTTGTTTTTGCAGTGGAGTGCTTTGAGAACAAACAACAGTACTTTGCTAACAGACTGAGCGAAGCCATGAAGGTAATTATCTGTTAACTTCTGGTCATGTGACTGAGTAAGATGGTGAAGTTCAAGTCCTCATGAGAAACAAAGACTGAACTCATTGTTATTTGTACATTTGGTACAAACCCCCTTCAACCCCCTTCAACCCCCTTTCAACCCCAACCCCCCCCTTCAACCCCCTTTCAACCCCAACACCCTTCAACCCCCTTCAACCCCCTTCAACCCCCTTTCAACCCCAACCCCCCCTTCAACCCCCTTTCAACCCCAACCCCCTTCAACCCCCTTTCAACCCCAACCCCCCCCTTCAACCCCCTTTCAACCCCAACACCCTTCAACCCCCTTCAACCCCTTCAACCCCTTCAATCCCCCCTTCAACCCCAACCCCCTTTCAACCCCAACCCCCCCTTCAACCCCCTTTCAACCCCCCCCTTTCAACCCCCCCCTTCAACCCCAACACCCTCCACCCCCTTCAACCCCCTTCAACCCCAACCCCCTTTCAACCCCAACCCCCCCTTCAACCCCCTTTCAACCCCAACCCCCTTTAACCCCCTTCAACCCCCCTTCAACCCCCTTCAATCCCCCTTCAAATCCCTTCAACCCCAACCTCCCCTTCAAACCCCTTCAACCCCTCCTTCCACCCCCTTCAACCCCAACCCCCTTCAACCCCAACCCCCTTCAACCCCCTTTCAACCCCAACACCCCCTTCAACCCCCTTTCAACCCCAACGCCCCATTCAACCCCCCTTCAACCCCAATCCCCTTTAGAAGATTTGAATAATGAATCAAAGATAATCTCATGGGAGAAACATCCCACAGCAATTATGTATCAGACTTTCATGAGTTGATTATACAAGGGGTTGCATCATCCACGCTTTATTCAGTAAAAAACATCAACAAACACAGACCGTCACCTAGGACTCTGTTCAATCAATATCGCCGGAGATCAGTGCTTCTATAGCCTGCTTGAAATGTGAATGTTATTTCTGATTGAGGACACATACGCAGCGTTTACCGTGAATACGGTCTCCGCTAACTCGGGAACGTTGCCTTTGTATTCCAATCGCGTTTTAGCGCTGAACTTCGGCCTTACGGATTAAATCTTGCTATATTTAAATATTTAAATATTAAATCTTGCTATATTTAAATATTTAAATCTTAAAGCCTGCTATATTTACATATTTAAATCTTAAATATTGCTATATTTAAATATTTAAATCTTAAATCTGTCTATGTTTAAATCCTAAATCTGCTATATTTAAATTTTTAAATCTTAAATCTTGCTATATTTAAATCTTAAATCTTGCTATATTTAAATATTTACATCTTAAATATTGCTATATTTAAATATTTAAATCTTAAATCTTGCTATATTTAAATCTTAAATCTTGCTATATTTAAATCTTAAATCTTGCTATTTTTAAATCTATATTTAAATCTTGCTATATTATATACTTGTTATATTGTATTTACTTCGCCACCATGGCCTTTTTTTTTGCCTTCACCTCCCTTAGCTCACGTCATTTGCTCACATTGTATATAGACTTATTTTTCTACTGTATTATTGACTGTATGTTTGTTTTACTCCATGTGTAACTCTGTTGTTGTTTGTGTCGAACTGCTTTGCTTTATTCTTGGCCAGGTCGAAATTACAAATGAGAACTTGTTCTCAACTTGCCTACCTGGTTAAATAAAGGTGATTTAAATAAAATTAAAATTAAAAAATCGAGCCCACCCCCTCCCCAAAACATTTTATTTTATTTTAAATGAGACGTCTAGAGCATTGGAAAAGGACGTTACCTGGATACTGTGAATATAAACACATAGACTGAGAGAAGGAGACGACACAAACAATGGTCGTCAACGGCAGGCTAGTAGGACATGCTCACCTGTCCTAATAAATAACACGTGGTAATGTTGACATCATCTGCAGGGTAAAAGCGCCAAGGAGAAGGTGGTGACCAGGATCGTTGTGTCTCGCTGTGAGGTGGATCTCATGAAGATCAGGAAAGAGTTTAAGAAACTGAACCAGAAGTCCTTGTACCAGACCATTGCTGTGAGGACTCTTCTTTTTTCTGTTTTGTTCTCTCCCTTTGTATGTCTCTCTCTCTCTCTCTCTCTCTCTCTCTCTCTCTCTCTCTGTCTCTCTGTCTCTCTGTCTCTCTGTCTCTCTGTCTCTCTGTCTCTCTGTCTCTCTGTCTCTCTGTCTCTCTGCCTCTGTCTCTGTCTCTGTCTCTGTCTCTGCCTCTGTCTCTCTCTCTCTCTCTGCCTCTCTCTCTCTCTCTCTCTCTCTCTCTCTCTCTCTCTCTCTCTCGCTCTCGCTCTCGCTGTCTGTGTCTCTGTGTCTCTCGCTCTCTGTGTCTCTGTGTCTCTCGCTCTCTGTGTCTCTGTGTCTCTCGCTCTCTCTGTCTCTGTGTCTCTCGCTCTCTCTGTCTCTGTGTCTCTCGCTCTCTCTGTCTCTGTCTCTGTGTCTGTCTCTGTGTCTCTCTGTCTCTGTCTCTGTGTCTCTCTGTCTCTGTCTCTGTGTCTCTGTCTCTGTCTCTGTGTCTCTGTCTCTGTCTCTGTCTCTGTCTCTGTCTCTGTGTCTCTGTCTCTCTCTGTCTCTGTGTCTCTGTGTCTCTGTCTCTGTCTCTGTCTCTGTCTCTGTCTCTCTCTGTCTCTCTGTGTCTCTGTGTCTCTGTGTCTCTGTGTCTCTGTGTCTCTGTGTCTCTGTGTCTGTCTCTGTCTCTGTGTCTCTGTCTCTGTGTCTCTCGCTCTCTCTGTCTCTGTCTCTGTGTCTCTCGCTCTCTCTGTCTCTGTCTCTGTCTCTCTGTCTCTCGCTCTCTCTGTCTCTGTCTCTGTGTCTCTGTCTCTGTGTCTCGCTCTCTGTGTCTCTGTCTCTGTGTCTCTGTCTCTGTGTCTCTCGCTCTCTCTGTCTCTGTGTCTCTCGCTCTCTCTGTCTCTGTGTCTCTCGCTCTCTCTGTCTCTGTCTCTGTGTCTCTCTGTGTCTCTCTGTCTCTGTCTGTGTCTCTGTGTCTCTGTCTCTGTCTCTGTCTCTGTCTCTGTGTCTCTCGCTCTCTGTGTCTCTGTGTCTCTCGCTCTCTGTGTCTCTGTGTCTCTCGCTCTCTCTGTCTCTGTGTCTCTCGCTCTCTCTGTCTCTGTGTCTCTCGCTCTCTCTGTCTCTGTCTCTGTGTCTCTCTGTCTCTGTGTCTCTGTGTCTCTGTGTCTCTGTGTCTCTGTCTCTGTCTCTGTCTCTGTCTCTGTCTCTGTCTCTGTGTCTCTGTCTCTGTCTCTGTCTCTGTCTCTCTCTGTCTCTCTCTGTCTCTCTGTGTCTCTGTGTCTCTGTGTCTCTGTGTCTCTGTGTCTCTGTGTCTCTGTGTCTCTGTCTCTGTCTCTGTGTCTCTGTGTCTCTGTCTCTGTGTCTCTCGCTCTCTCTGTCTCTGTCTCTGTCTCTGTGTCTCTCGCTCTCTCTGTCTCTGTCTCTGTGTCTCTCGCTCTCTCTGTCTCTGTCTCTGTGTCTCTCGCTCTCTCTGTCTCTGTCTCTGTCTCTCTGTCTCTGTCTCTCTCTGTCTCTGTCTCTGTGTCTCTGTCTCTCGCTCTCTGTGTCTCTCGCTCTCTCTGTCTCTGTGTCTCTCGCTCTCTCTGTCTCTGTGTCTCTCGCTCTCTCTGTCTCTGTGTCTCTCGCTCTCTCTGTCTCTGTGTCTCTCTGTGTCTCTCTGTCTCTGTCTCTGTCTCTGTGTCTCTGTGTCTCTGTCTCTGTCTCTGTGTCTCTGTCTCTGTCTCTCTCTGTTTCTGTGTCTCTGTGTCTCTGTCTCTGTCTCTCTCTGTCTCTCTGTGTCTCTGTGTCTCTGTGTCTCTGTGTCTCTGTGTCTCTGTCTCTGTCTCTGTCTCTGTGTCTCTCGCTCTCTCTGTCTCTGTCTCTGTCTCTGTGTCTCTCGCTCTCTCTGTCTCTGTCTCTGTCTCTGTCTCTGTCTCTGTCTCTGTCTCTGTGTCTCTCGCTCTCTCTGTCTCTGTGTCTGTGTCTCTCGCTCTCTGTGTCTCTGTCTCTGTGTCTCTGTCTCTGTCTCTGTGTCTCTCGCTCTCTCTGTCTCTGTCTCTGTGTCTCTCGCTCTCTCTGTCTCTGTGTCTGTGTCTCTCGCTCTCTGTGTCTCTGTCTCTGTGTCTCTGTCTCTGTCTCTGTGTCTCTCGCACTCTCTGTCTCTGTCTCTGTGTCTCTCGCTCTCTCTGTCTCTCTCTCTGTCTCTCTCTCTCTGTCACTCTCTCTCTCTCTGTCTCTCTCTCGCTCTCGCATTCTCTCTCTCTCTCTCTCCATCTCTCTCTCTCTCCATCTCTCTCTCTTTCCATTTCCATCTGTTTTAACTCTCTCTCTCAGCCCTGAAGTCCGACATGCCTTGCAACAAAAACAACTATTTTTCTTATTGTGATATGACGTTAAGCGAACACTCTCTCCTGTCCTAACACAATGTAAAATCCACATAGAATTCTAAACTAATGCCTGCTCTGTCTTGTTCCAGGGCAAACTGAGTGTCTTGACTTAAATCTCCCTGCTCTGTCTTGTTCCAGGGCAAACTGAGTGTCTTGACTGAACTTGCCTTCCTCCTTGTAGCTCCTAGTGGACCGAAGGGTCTCAACTCATTTATTTTCTGTCCCCCATCAGGAGCACACTAAAGGAGACTATCAGAAGGTCCTGCTGAGTCTGTGTGGAGGAGACGACTAAAGTCCAACTGGCACCAACTGTCACCTTGTCCCAGAAGCCTTTTGGGTACCAATGCCTTGTTCCTATTTTGACTCGGTCTAGTGACACAGACATTGAGATGTGGTGCCTCTATCTACAACACCCAGGAGTATTAGAGTCATCATTACTCAGATAGCATCACCTTTCTGTGAAATATGAGATATCCAACTGAAGATTTGATAGTAAATGTTTTTATGCAATGTTTTTAAAATAAATTAAATCACATTTGTTAAATAGTTTCCTTTCTTATGTTTTAATTTTACAATATTACAGAGCTGTTTTCTTTAGGACATTTTCCCAAGTAAAGTCAGACATTTTGAATGGTAATGTCGATGCTTGGTCCAGCTAGTGTATGTCCTTATATCACCACTAGAGGGCGCTAGAGCAATACCATGTAGTACTGCTTCCTCACATCCCGGCCTTGTTTCCATGGATGAGACGTTCCTTTGATATTGCACTAACGCTGTATCTTTTAAATCAGATGGGAATGTTGAGTGCAAAATGGAGTTCCAAAATGCTGTTTAAAAAACCTTTTGATACTTGGGAGGGGAGGAGATAATTTTTCAAGACATGCAAACCAAGTTTTTAAGTGAATTATATATTTTTTTTTGTTTGATGTTGTCAGTCAGTTTAAAAATTCGAATCTTTTAGGAGTTCTCCCTCACTATGGACAATAATCAAAGTTTCAGAACTGGAACTTTTTCTAGAAAATATTGGTTCATAATTGCGACCCAATAGACGACAGTAGCCATACAGTATATTTGTGTTTATGTATCTGTAAACTCCGGTGAATTCATAATAAATCACAATTGATTCCTGTGGAAATCAGATACAAGATTGAACTTCTTCCTACATAAAACCCCTGTCTCTTCTCTCTCTCTCTCTCTGTTATTTTCATTGAAGAGGTTTATTTAGATTTTTTAATCGTTAGTGTGTTTTGCTTTGTTTGTTTGGTGCTAATTTTTTTAATTAAAAATGTTAATTTAACCTCCAGCAACAGCCATTTGCATACGAGGGTAGCAAACAGCTTGGGTATCGCTACTTCTCCTGTTTAGTTTGAAGTCTCTTAGGATCGAAGGATCCGCCATCCTGTTGACAAGGCACTTCTTCAGACTAAGAAAACAGGAGAGAGAGAAATGGAGAGCGAAACTGAGAGAGGGAAAGAGAGAGGGAAAGAGAGAGAATGAGAGACAGTAGAGAAAGGAGAGGGAGAGATAAGTAGAGACAGTGAGGAGGAAGAATCACTACAAACAAACTCTACTGAGAGAAAAAATATGGGCCGATGATAAGACAAGCTATCATAACACAAACGAGAGATGAACAGATGACAATGGAAGAGGGAGAGAGCATTGTACATTGTTACGTCATGCCAATAAAGCAAATTGAATTGAAAAAATTAAGAGCGAGACAGAGAGGGAGGAAGAGAAAGAGAGAGAAGCAGATAGATAGGGAGGAAGAGAGAGAGAGACAGATAGGGAGGAAGAGAGAGAGGCAGATAGATAGGGAGGAAGAGAGAGAGAGAGAGAGAGAGAGAGATAGAGAGGGAGGGAGGAAGAGAGAGAGAGAGGCAGACAAAGAGGGTCTATAATTGGTTGAGTAGTGTGAATCATAGAGGTGTCTGGATGCGGCCAGGACAGAGAGGTATCATTAGAGAAATGAGAGGTGACGGATACCCACCCCCTGCAGTGCTGCCCTGACACACTCTCTCCCTCTCCCTCTCCCTCTCCCTCTCTCTCTCTCTCTCTCTCTCTCTCTCTCTCTCTCTCTCTCTCTCTCTCTCTCTCTCTCTCTCTCTCTCTCTCTCTCTCTCTCTCTCTGTCTCTGTCTCTGTCTCTCTCTCTCCATCTCTCTCTCTCCGTCTCTCTCTCTCTCTTTATTTCTCTCTGCAGGCCCAAAGCACAGTGCAATGGAGCAATAACCCTCTGCTCATTAGGAACAGTGGGGAAGAGTACTGCTTTTCCTGGTAATCATGTCAGAATGTGGGATATGAAGACAGTCTGAATGTGGGATATGAGGACAGTCTGAATGTGGGATATGAGGACAGTCTGAATGTGGGATATGAGGACAGTCTGAATGTGGGATATGAGGACAGTCTGAATGTGGGATATGAGGACAGTCTGAATGTGGGATATGAGGACAGTCTGAATGTGGGATATGAGGACAGTCTGACTGTGGGATATGAGGACAGTCTGAATGTGGGATATGAGGACAGTCTGAATGTGGGATATGAGGACAGTCTGACTGTGGGATATGAAGACAGTCTGAATGTGGGATATGAGGACAGTCTGAATGTGGGATATGAAGACAGTCTGAACGTGGGATATGAGGACAGTCAGAACGTGGGATATGAGGACAGTCTGAATGTGGGATATGAGGACAGTCTGCATGTGGGATATGAGGACAGTCTGAATGTGGGATATGAGGACAGTCTGAATGTGGGATATGAGGACAGTCTGAATGTGGGATATGAGGACAGTCTGACTGTGGGATATGAGGACAGTCTGAATGTGGGATATGAGGACAGTCTGAATGTGGGATATGAGGACAGTCTGAATGTGGGATATGAGGACAGTCTGAATGTGGGATATGAGGACAGTCTGACTGTGGGATATGAGGACAGTCTGAATGTGGGACATGAGGACAGTCTGACTGTGGGATATGAAGACAGTCAGAATGTGGGATATGAGGACAGTCTGAATGTGGGATATGAGGACAGTCTGATTGTGGGAAATGAAGACAGTCTGAATGTGGGATATGAAGACAGTCTGATTGTGGGAAATGAAGACATCCTGTAGAAACTGGCACATTCTCAAACCACAAGTTAGATTCTTCTTTGTCAAAATTGGAAATAATTCCTGTGTTGCGTTTTTATTCAAACGGATCAAATCAGGGCTGTGGTTGTACAATTAACCGTTGTACAATTAACCCCCTAAAACTATACCCTTTAATTAACCCCCTAAAACTATACCCTTTAATTAACCCCCTAAAACTATACCCTTTAATTAACCCCTAAAACTATATCCTTTAATTAACCCCTAAAACTATACCCTTTAATTAATCCCCTAAAACTATACCCTTTAATTAACCACCTAAAACTATACCCTTTAATTAACCCCCTAAAATTATATCCTTTAATTAACCCCCTAAAACTATACCCTTTAATTAACCCCCTAAAATTATATCCTTTAATTTACCCCCTACATCTATACCCTTTAATTAACCCCCTACAACTATACCCTTTAATTAACCCGTTGTCGTGCTGAAGAAAAATCCTCTTGAACTTTACAAGCCTTCAGATTTATGATCGTGAAGTCGTAATATTGATGAGAACATTAACCCCTTTGTGCTGTTTTATGTTTACTACCAATAAAATATGAAATACGGGGTAAAGGAAGACGAAATAGTGTTTCGTAAAGTAGATGGGGTTTGGGAGATTTACGCTGAGACGCCTTGACAGATTAATCTTCAGGTCATAAAGACGTGGAGGGGCGTCTATATTTCCTCTGTGTGTGTCGTGGAGGGGTGTCTATATTTCCTCTCTGTGTGTCGTGGAGGGGTGTCTATATTTCCTCTGTGTGTGTCGTGGAGGGGTGTCTATATTTCCTCTGTGTGTGTTGTGGAGGGGTGTCTATATTTCCTCTGTGTGTGTCGTAGAGGGGCGTCTATATTTCCTCTGTGTGTGTCGTGGAGGGGTGTCTATATTTCCTCTGTGTGTGTCGTGGAGGGGTGTCTATATTTCCTCTGTGTGTGTTGTGGAGGGGTGTCTATATTTCCTCTGTGTGTGTCGTGGAGGGGTGTCTATATTTCCTCTGTGTGTGTTGTGGAGGGGTGTCTATATTTCCTCTGTGTGTGTTGTGGAGGGGTGTCTATATTTCCTCTGTGTGTGTCGTGGAGGGGTGTCTATATTTCCTCTGTGTGTGTCGTGGAGGGGTGTCTATATTTCCTCTGTGTGTGTTGTGGAGGGGCGTCTATATTTCCACCCTGTGTGTCGTGGAGGGGTGTCTATATTTCCTCTGTGTGTGTTGTGGAGGGGTGTCTATATTTCCTCTGTGTGTGTCGTGGAGGGGCGTCTATATTTCCTCTGTGTGTGTCGTGGAGGGGTGTCTATATTTCCTCTGTGTGTGTTGTGGAGGGGTGTCTATATTTCCTCTGTGTGTGTCGTGGAGGGGTGTCTATATTTCCTCTGTGTGTGTTGTGGAGGGGCGTCTATATTTCCTCTGTGTGTGTCGTGGAGGGGTGTCTATATTTCCTCTGTGTGTGTTGTGGAGGGGTGTCTATATTTCCACCCTGTGTGTCGTGGAGGGGTGTCTATATTTCCTCTGTGTGTGTTGTGGAGGGGCGCCTATATTTCCACCCTGTGTGTCGTGGAGGGGTGTCTATATTTCCTCTGTGTGTGTTGTGGAGGGGCGCCTATATTTCCACCCTGTGTGTCGTGGAGGGGTGTCTATATTTCCTCTGTGTGTGTTGTGGAGGGGCGTCTATATTTCCACCCTGTGTGTCGTGGAGGGGTGTCTATATTTCCTCTGTGTTTTACAAAGACGTGGAGCGGCGCCTATATTTCCTCTGTGTGTTGTGGAGGGGTGTCTATATTTTCTCTGTGTGTGTTGTGGAGGGGTGTCTATATGTCCTCTGTGTGTGTTGTGGAGGGGTGTCTATATGTCCTCTGTGTGTCATAAAGATGTGGAGGGGCGCCTATATTTCAACTGCTATTTGTCATGATGTACAACATGCTGCTGCCCCACCCTGCCTCGCCCAGCCGCTTGGCATTCTGGGAACGCCACTGCGTCCCGGGTTGAACGTTCTCCCTCATTGCATTAACGACAACGCTGATCCCCGTAGCAGTATCCTCAGGAGACTGACTGGAGGACGGCCTCCTGTAAAGGGCCTCCTGTAAAGGGCCTCCTGTAAAGGGCCTCCTTTAAAGGGCCTCCTGTAAAGGGCCTCCTGTAAAGGGCCTCCTGTAAAGGGCCTCCTTTAAAGGGTGTTACGCACGCCTCTAAGAAGAGGGAACGCAACTCCCTGCTACAACTCAACTCTCTGAAGTGCAAGAGGTATGGACTGTAGGTGCGAGTAAGGATGACACAAAAGCAGAATTTACCGTTTACTAGAATTTATTTTCTTACACGGTAATATGGGGAAAAGGGGCTGGACGGAACCAAAGCAAAGAAAGTAAATATCAAAGTTCCCCCTCTCCTATCTAACCTGCCTACCCACTTAACTTACCTAACTTAACACCGCCTGGTGCCCTAACCAAAATACAGGGGGTGGTCCGCCCAGGTCTTACCTAGTGTGCCTAGACAGTAAATATACTACGGGTATATGTATGCCCGCGGGCCTCTTGCCTAAGCACTCCCAAAGTGCCTTCTCCTTCCCCCCTGGGAACAAATGAAACAGAGTAATTATTAATGATTTCACAAACACTCACAAACACAGGACATAGAAAAACTGCTACCAACAACAACAGTACATACCACACTTTCTGATACACAACCAACACTATATCACAATCTAATTTTTCTCTCTCAATCTCCAAATCTCTACTCCAAATCTCTCCTCTCTCAATCTTCTCTCTCTTGGGCAGAACACTGGCTTTTATCTTCAGGTGGCAATGGTGATTAGTGTCAGCTGCTTCTTGACGAGGGGGCGGGGTCAGCTCCAATCACCAATTAGCCTGGGGTTGACCAATCAGCTGGTTGGGGAGTACTTCAGGAAGCCACCTCCTGAAACACACACTCAAATACAAAACAGAACATAGAAACTGGGGAACGTAACAAAGGGCCTCCTGTAAAGGGCCTTCTGTAAAGGGCCTCCTGTAACGGGCATCCTGTAAAGGGCCTCCTGTAAAGGGCCTCCTGTAACGGGCCTCCTGTAACGGGCCTCCTGTAACGGGCCTCCTGTAAAGGGCCTCCTGTAACGGGCCTCTTGTAATGGGCCTCGTGTAAAGGGCATCCTGTAAAGGGCCTCCTGTAACGGGCCTCCTGTAACGGGCCTCCTGTAAAGGGCATCCTGTAACGGGCCTCCTGTAAAGGGCATCCTGTAAGGGGCCTCCTGTAACTGGCCTCCTGTAACGGGTTCTCCTGTAAAGGGCCTCCTGTAAAGGGCCTCCTGTAAAGGGCCTCCTGTAACGGGCCTCCTGTAACGGGCCTCCTGTAACGGGCCTCCTGTAACGGGCATCCTGTAAAGGGCCTCCTTGGCCTTCTGTAAAGGGCCTCCTGTAAAGGGCCTCCTGTAACGGGCCTCCTGAAAAGAGCCTCCTCACACAGGGGGGAGGAAGTGGCTATCAAGCTGAAACTGTTCCTCATGTAAATGGTCAAGTCAGGAAGTAAGAGGAGTCTTTTAGACTGTCCCAGTTTCGGTAGCGAGGTAGATTGCTTCAAGGTACTGGGCAGAGTGCCTGGAAGCAGCCAGGCTGTCTGGTGAGGCCCGAGGCCAGGTGTGTCACTGTGAGAAGAGAAGCAATTAAAGATTGAACGGCCCAGCTGTTGAGTACAGTAGAGGCTCGTAGTCACACGGAAAACATCGGGAGAGGAGTAGCTAGAGGGTGACGCTAATATTTTGGCCCGGGCCTCTCTCTCCTCTATTTCCCAGTCTCTTTCTCAGTGGTTATAGAGACACTGCTAACATCTGTGGTTGAATTATAAGCCTACTGTAGTCTTGTAAAGGCCTTGCTGTGACTCCCGTCTGGGGGAGCTTCCCGTCGGCAGCCTGCAGCTAGCTTGTTCAGTGTGTGTGTGTGTGTGTGTGTGTGTGTGTGTGTGTGTGTGTGTGTGTGTGTGTGTGTGTGTGTGTGTGTGTGTGTGTGTGTGTGTGTGTGTGTGTGTGTGTGTGTGTGTGTGTGTGTGTGTGTTGTGTGTGTGTGTGTTTGCAAGTGTATGTGTCTATTTTGTTATGCTAAATATGTATGTATTCATATAGTATCAGTCTATACCTGCATTGAATTATGTTCATAAGACACATGATGATGCCTGGTACTTCTTTAATAACCCAGGAATACATAACAAATAGTCTGCTCTCCCTACCCCCTCCCTAATACCCCCCACCCTCTTCTACCCCCTCCCTAATACCCCCTACCCTCTCCCTACCCCCTCCCTAATACCCCCCACCCTCTTCTACCCCCTCCCTAATACCCCCACCCTCTTCTACCCCCTCCCTAATACCCCCTACCCTCTCCCTACCCCCTCCCTAATACCCCCCACCCTCTTCTACCCCCTCCCTAATACCCCCTACCCTCTTCTACCCCCTCCCTAATACCCCCCACCCTCTTCTACCCCCTCCCTAATACCCCCTACCCCCTTCTACCCCCTCCCTAATACCCCCCACCCTCTCCCTACCCCCTCCCTAATACCCCCCTCCCTCTTCTACCCCCTCCCTAATACCCCCCACCCTCTTCTACTCCCTCCCTAATACCCCCCACCCTCTTCTACCCCCTCCCTAATACCCCCCACCCTCTTCTACCCCCTCCCTAATACCCCCCACCCTCTTCTACCCCCTCCCTAATACCCCCTACCCTCTCCCTACCCCCTCCCTAATACCCCCCTCCCTCTTCTACCCCCTCCCTAATACCCCCCACCCTCTTCTACCCCCTCCCTAATACCCCCCACCCTCTTCTACCCCCTCCCTAATACCCCCCACCCTCTTCTACCCCCTCCCTAATACCCCCCACCCTCTTCTACCCCCACCCTAATACACCCCACCCTCTTCTACCCCCTCCCTAATACCGCCTACCCTCTTCTACCCCCTACAACCCCCTGCTACCCCCAACCAGCCATCTCTCCCTCCCCAGTCCCTACCAGCCCCTAGGCAGCCTGGCATCACATTGAAGTATAGCTCCTCTCTCCCCCATAACAGCTCCTGTTATCCTGCTTCACAAACCAGCAGTAGCATCGCACTCCCTTCCTTCTGTTTGGTGTTGACAAGACCTTCTCCTTTCTGATCAGAGGCAGACGGAAACATCACGCAGACACGTCTGTGGTACTCATCCCCTCTGTCTCTCTCTAGTCCTCCAGACACATCAGTGGTACTCATCCCCTCTACCTCTCTCTCTAGTCCTCCAGACACATCAGTGGTACTCATCCCCTCTGTCTCTCTCTAGTCCTCCAGACACGTCTGTGGTACTCATCCCCTCTGTCTCTCTCTAGTCCTCCAGACACATCAGTGGTACTCATCCCCTCTACCTCTCTCTAGTCCTCCAGACACATCAGTGGTACTCATCCCCTCTTCCTCTCTCTAGTCCTCCAGACACATCAGTGGTACTCATCCCCTCTGTCTCTCTCTCTAGTCCTCCAGACACATCAGTGGTACTCATCCCCTCTACCTCTCTCTAGTCCTCCAGACACATCTGTGGTACTCATCCCCTCTACCTCTCTCTAGTCCTCCAGACACATCAGTGGTACTCATCCCCTCTACCTCTCTCTAGTCCTCCAGACACATCAGTGGTACTCATCCCCTCTGCCCCTCTCTCTAGTCCTCCAGACACATCAGTGGTACTCATCCCCTCTTCCTCTCTCTCTAGTCCTCCAGACACATCAGTGGTACTCATCCCCTCTACCTCTCTCTAGTCCTCCAGACACATCAGTGGTACTCATCCCCTCTACCTCTCTCTCTAGTCCTCCAGACACATCAGTGGTACTCATCCCCTCTGTCTCTCTCTCTAGTCCTCCAGACACATCAGTGGTACTCATCCCCTCTTCCTCTCTCTCTAGTCCTCCAGACACATCAGTGGTACTCATCCCCTCTACCTCTCTCTAGTCCTCCAGACACATCAGTGGTACTCATCCCCTCTGTCTCTCTCTCTAGTCCTCCAGACACATCAGTGGTACTCATCCCTTCTACCTCTCTCTCTAGTCCTCCAGACACATCAGTGGTACTCATCCCCTCTGTCTCTCTCTCTAGTCCTCCAGACACATCAGTGGTACTCATCCCCTCTGTCTCTCTCTCTAGTCCTCCAGACACATCAGTGGTACTCATCCCCTCTTCCTCTCTCTCTAGTCCTCCAGACACATCAGTGGTACTCATCCCCTCTACCTCTCTCTCTAGTCCTCCAGACACGTCTGTGGTACTCATCCCCTCTGTCTCTCTCTCTAGTCCTCCAGACACATCAGTGGTACTCATCCCCTCTACTTCTCTCTAGTCCTCCAGACACATCAGTGGTACTCATCCCCTCTACCTCTCTCTAGTCCTCCAGACACATCAGTGGTACTCATCCCCTCTTCCTCTCTCTAGTCCTCCAGACACATCAGTGGTACTCATCCCCTCTACCTCTCTCTAGTCCTCCAGACACATCAGTGGTACTCATCCCCTCTGTCTCTCTCTCTAGTCCTCCAGACACATCAGTGGTACTCATCCCCTCTGTCTCTCTCTCTAGTCCTCCAGACACATCAGTGGTACTCATCCCCTCTACCTCTCTCTCTAGTCCTCCAGACACATCAGTGGTACTCATCCCCTCTACCTCTCTCTCTAGTCCTCCAGACACATCAGTGGTACTCATCCCCTCTACCTCTCTCTAGTCCTCCAGACACATCAGTGGTACTCATCCCCTCTGTCTCTCTCTCTAGTCCTCCAGACACATCAGTGGTACTCATCCCCTCTGTCTCTCTCTAGTCCTCCAGACACATCAGTGGTACTCATCCCCTCTGTCTCTCTCTCTAGTCCTCCAGACACATCAGTGGTACTCATCCCCTCTGTCTCTCTCTCTAGTCCTCCAGACACATCAGTGGTACTCATCCCCTCTGTATCTTTCTCTAGTCCTCCGGACACATCAGTAGTACTCATCCCCTCTACTTCTCTCTAGTCCTCCAGACACATCAGTGGTACTCATCCCCTCTACCTCTCTCTAGTCCTCCAGACACATCAGTGGTACTCATCCCCTCTTCCTCTCTCTCTAGTCCTCCAGACACATCAGTGGTACTCATCCCCTCTACCTCTCTCTAGTCCTCCGGACACTTGATGGAAGGAAATAAAGACTCTTTTCTGTTCTCAGACTGAGAGAAACGTAGTGAGAGAGTCTGTGAGTTCAAACACGTTATTCAGGAGATGAATCAGGGCCTTTGAAGATGTTGTTAAATAGATGTCTCAGGAGTTAGGTACAGGAAGTAGAGAAATAACCAAGCTAAAGAAGTAGAGTTACTACTGTATAGTTCTTTCTAGAAGAAGTTTCAATGTTTTTTGGGCTGTAAATTATTTGAAGGCCTTTTTTCTATGTTGTTACTTTAGGATGAGGCTTAGTGTTCAGTTATAACAGACGCACGCACGCACGCACGCACGCACGCACGCACGCACGCACGCACGCACGCACGCACGCACACACACACACACACACACACACACACACACACACACACACACACACACACACACACACACACACACTTCATCTCAGTGAAAGTCGTTGTGTTTATCAGATCTCAGCATCTCTGTAGCTCGGGGGGCTGAGCTGCTGTGAGCAGGGCTAGTGTAGTTCTGACTATCAGCACCTCTGGCTGTGTCAGTCCCGTTTCAATCTCTGGCTTCTGAGGAAACATCCACACATCCTACCCCAGAGGTGGAAAACTAACTCTCCTTTCCCTCCTCTCTCCCCCCTCCCTCCTCTCTTTCTCTCCTCTCTCCCCCATCCTCTGTCCCCTCCCTCCTCTTTCTCTCTTCTCTCTCTCCCCCTTCCCTCCCTTCTCTCTCTCATCTCCCTCCTCTCTCTCTCTCTCTACTCTCTCTCCTCTTATTCTCTCCTCTCTCACCTCCCTCCTCTCTCTCTCTACTCTCTCTCCTCTTCTTCCCTCCTCTCTCACCTCCCTCCTCTCTCTCCTCCCCCTCCTTTCTCCCACCTCCCTGCCCTCTCTCACCTCCCTCCCCTGTCTCCCCTCTCTCTTCTCTCTCACCTCCCTCCCCTGTCTCACCTCTCTCACCCCTCTCCCCTCTCTCCCCTGTCTCACCTCTCTCCCCTGTCTCCCCTCTCTTTTCTCTCTCTCCCCCTCTGCTTCTTCTCCAAGATATTGAATTTGGCCATCCGTTCCCCCTCAACAAATGTTGGTCCTGCTCCCTCTCCAAATCATACTGTATCAGAGAGCTAGAGTACCCCCCTCTGAGTTCCATACTTTCCTACAGCTTCAGTTAAGCCCGATGTACAATAGATTGACCTCTGTGACGCCCAGAAACCCCAGCATTGGCCTTATTACATGTGATGAGGCTGTTGCTTTGATATGAGAGGTAGGAGGATAGACCAGATGGTAGGAGGAAAGACCAGAAGGTAGAAGGAGGGACCAGAGGGTAGGAAGCGAGACCAGAGGGTAGGAGGGAGAGACCAGAGGGTAGGAAGATAGACCAGAGGGTTGGAGGGGGGAGACCAGAGGGTAGGAGGAGAGACCAGAGGGTAGGAGGGGGGAGACCAGAGGGTAGGAAGAGAGACCAGAGGGTAGAAGGAGGGACCAGAGGGTAGGAAGCGAGACCAGAGGGTAGGAGGAGAGACCAGAGGGTAGGAAGAGAGACCAGAGGGTAGGAGGTGGGACCAGAGGGTAGGAGGAAGAGACCAGAGGGTAGGAGGAGAGACCAGAGGGTAGGAGGAGAGACCAGAGGGTAGGAGGAGAAACCACAGGGTAGGAAGAGAGACCAGAGGGTAGGAGGAAGAGAGACCAGAGGGTAGGAGGAAGAGACCAGAGGGTAGGAGGAGAGACCAGAGGGTAGGAAGAGAGACCAGAGGGTAGGAAGAGAGACCAGAGGGTAGGAGGAGAGACCAGAGGGTAGGAGGAGAGACCAGAGGGTAGGAGGAGAGACCAGAGGGTAGCAGGAGAGACCAGGGGGTAGGAGGAGAGACTAGAGCGTAGGAGGGGGGAGACCAGAGGGTAGGAGGAGAGACCAGAGGGTAGGAGGAGAGACCAGAGGGTAGGAAGAGAGACCAGAGGGTAGGAGGAGAGACCAGAGGGTAGGAGGAGAGACTAGAGGGTAGGAGGAGAGACTAGAGGGTAGGAGGAGAGACCAGAGGGTAGGAGGAAGAGACCAGAGGGTAGGAGGAGAGACCAGAGGATAGGAGGGGGGAGACCAGAGGGTAGGAGGAGAGACCAGGGGGTAGGAAGAGAGACCAGAGGGTAGGAGGAGAGACCAGAGGGTAGGAGGAAGAGACCAGAGGGTAGGAGGAGAGACCAGAGGGTAGGAGGAGAGACCAGAGGGTAGGAGGAGAGACCAGGGGGTAGGAGGAGAGACCAGAGGGTAGGAGGAGAGACCAGAGGGTAGGAGGAGAGACCAGAGGGTAGGAGGAGAGACTAGAGGGTAGGAGGAGAGACCAGAGGGTAGGAGGAAGAGACCAGAGGGTAGGAGGAGAGATCAGAGGGTAGGAGGAGAGACCAGAGGGTAGGAGGAGAGACCACGGGGTAGGAAGAGAGACCAGAGGGTAGGAGGAGAGACCAGAGGGTAGGAGGTGGGAGGGAGAGACCAGACGGTAGGAAGGGAGAGACCAAAGGGGGACTATGAGGATTGCTGGAGGGAGTAGGAGGGGAGCTGGGGAGGACTAAGAGGGGAGCTGAGGAGGACTAAGAGGGGAGCTGAGGAGGACTAAGAGGGGAGCTGAGGGGACTAGGAGGGGAGCTGGGGAGGACTAGGAGGGGAGCTGGGGGGACTAGGAGGGGAGCTGGGGAGGACTAGGAGGGGAGCTGGGGGGACTAGGAGGGGAGCTGGGGGGACTAGGAGGTTAGCTGGGGGGACTAGGAGGGGAGCTGGGGAGGACTAGGAGGGGAGCTGGGGGGGACTAGGAGGGGAGCTGGGGGGGACTAGGAGGTTAGCTGGGGGGACTAGGAGGTTAGCTGGGGGGACTAGGAGGGGAGCTGGGGAGACAAGGGGGGGAGCTGGGGGACTAAGAAGGGAGTGGGGGGGACTAGGAGGGGAGCAGGGGGACTAGGAGGAGAGTTGGTGGGGACTAGGAGGGGAGTTGGTGGGGGCTAGGAGGAGAGCTGGGGAGGGCTAGGAGGGCAGTTGGGGGGGACTAGGAGGAGAGCTGGGGAGGACTAGGAGGGGAGCTGGGGGGACTAGGAGGGTAGCTGGGAGGACTAGAAGGGGAGCTGGGGGGACTAGGAGCCGGCTAGGTAGAAACACCCTTTTAATGTCAGTTATCATTAGCTAGCTAGGTAGAAACACCCTTTTAATGTCAGTTATCATTAGCTAGCTAGGTAGAAACACCCTTTTAATGTCAGTTATCATTAACTAGCTAGGTAGAAACACCCTTTTAATGCCAGTTATCATTAGCTAGCTAGGTAGAAACACCCTTTTAATGCCAGTTATCATTAGCTAGCTAGGTAGAATCACCCTTTTAATGCCAGTTATCATTAGCTAGCTAGGTAGAAACACCTTTTAATTGCCAGTTATCATTAGCTAGCTAGGTAGAATCACACTTTTAATGCCAGTTATCATTAGCTAGCTAGGTAGAAACACCCTTTTAATGCCAGTTATCATTAGCTAGCTAGGTAGAAACACCCTTTTAATGCCAGTTATCATTAGCTAGCTAGGTAGAATCACCCTTTTAATGCCAGTTATCATTAGCTAGCTAGGTAGAAACACCTTTTAATTGCCAGTTATCATTAGCTAGCTAGGTAGAATCACACTTTTAATGCCAGTTATCATTAGCTAGCTAGGTAGAAACACCTTTTAAGGCCAGTTATCATTAACTAGCTAGGTAGAAACACCCTTTTAATGCCAGTTATCATTAGCTAGCTAGGTAGAATCACCCTTTTAATGCCAGTTATCATTAGCTAGCTAGGCAGAATCACCCTTTTAATGCCAGTTATCATTAACTAGCTAGGTAGAAACACCATTTTAATGCCAGTTATCATTAGCTAGCTAGGTAGAATCACCCTTTTAATGCCAGTTATCATTAACTAGCTAGGTAGAAACACCCTTTTAATGCCAGTTATCATTAGCTAGCTAGGTAGAATCACCCTTTTAATGCCAGTTATCATTAACTAGCTAGGTAGAAACACCCTTTTAATGCCAGTTATCATTAGCTAGCTAGGTAGAATCACCCTTTTAATGCCAGTTATCATTAGCTAGCTAGGCAGAAACACCCTTTTAATGCTAGATATCATTAGCTAGCTAGGTAGAAACACCCTTTTAATGCCAGTTATCATTAGCTAGATAGGTAGAAACACCCTTTTAATACCAGTTATCATTAGCTAGCTAGGTAGAATCACCCTTTTAATGCCAGTTATCATTAGCTAGCTAGGTAGAAACACCCTTTTAATGCCAGTTATCATTATCTAGCTAGGTAGAAACACCCTTTTAATGCCAGATATCATTAACTAGCTAGGTAGAAACACCCTTTTAACCTGTTTGGGCTGCAAGGGGCAGTATTGAGTAGCCAGATAAAAGGTGCCCATTTCAAACGGCCTCGTACTCAATTCTTGCTCGTACAATATGCATATTATTATTACTATTGGATAGAAAACACTCTCTAGTTTCTAAACCCGTTTGAATTATTTCTCTGAATGAAACAGAACTCATTCTGCAGCACACTTCCTGACCAGGAAGTGGAAAGTCTGAAATCGAGGCTCTGTTCTTCTTCCTGCCTATAAATGGGCATGAGACCTATTAGTATACATGCACGTCATACACCTTCCCCTGGATGTCAAGAGGCTGTGAGAGAAGAAATTAGGTGATAATCTTGGTCTGAGATGGAACACATCATCTTGGAATGACGTGTCCCCCATTTTCGGTACTCTGAAGAGCGCGAGGTGGACAGTGGGATTGCCTTCTGTTTACCTGCCGTTATAGGCGACTACTATCTCCGGCTTTGATTTTATTTGATACATGTCACCATATCATCGTAAAGTATGTTTTTTCAATATAGTTTCATCAGATTATTGAAAATTTTTCGGGAGTTTTTCCGTGTTCCGTTCTCTTCCGTTTGTTGACATGGAGAGATTCGCGCCACTTGGCTAGTGTGCGTGCTAAATGAAGAGGGAAAGTTGCCGTTCTAAATCCAAACAACGATTGTTCCCGACAAAGGACCCCTTGTCTAACATTCTGATGGAAGATCAGCAAAAGTAAGAAACATTTTATGATGCTATTTCATATATCTGTCGTAGTCGTCGGCGCCCAAGTGTTTCTGGCTATTGTGGTAAGCTAATATAACGCTACATTTTGTTTTCGCTGTAAAACACTTAATAAATCGGAAATATTGGCTGGAATCACAAGATGCCTGTCTTTCATTTGCTGTACACTATGTATTTTTCAGAAATGTTTTATGGTGAGTAATTAGGTATTTGACGTTGGTGTCTGTAATTATTATGGCTGCTTTCGGTGCAATTTCTGATTGTAGCTGCAATGTAAACTATGATTTATACCTGAAATATGCACATTTTTCTAACAAAACATGCTATACAATAAATATTTTATCAGACTGTCATCTGATGAAGTTGTTTCTTGGTTAGTGGCTATTTATATCTTTATTTGGTCGAATTTGTGATAGCTACTGATGGAGTAAAAAACTGGTGGAGTAAAAAAAGTGGTGTCCTTTGCTAACGTGGTTAGCTAATAGATTTACATATTGTGTCTTCCCTGTAAAACATTTGAAAAATCGGACATGTTGGCTGGATTCACAAGATGTGTACCTTTCATATGCTGTATTGGACTTGTTAATGTGTGAAAGTTAAATATTAAAAAAATATATATTTTGAATTTCGCGCCCTGCACTTGAAGTGGCTGTTGTCATAAGTGTACCGACGCCGGGCTGCAGCCATTTAATGCCAGTTATCATTAGCTAGCTAGGTAGAAACACCCTTTTAATACCAGATATCATTAACTAGCTAGGTAGAATCACCCTTTTAATTCCAGTTATCATTAGCTAGCTAGGTAGAAACACCCTTTTAATGCCAGTTATCATTAGCTAGCTCGGTAGAAACACCCTTTTAATGCCAGTTATCATTAGCTAGCTAGGTAGAATCACCCTTTTAATGCCAGTTATCATTAGCTAGCTAGGTAGAAACACATTTTAATGCCAGTTATCATTAGCTAGCTAGGTAGAAACACCATTTAATGCCAGTTATCATTAGCTAGCTAGGTAGAATCACCCTTTTAATGCCAGTTATCATTAGCTAGCTAGGTAGAAACACCATTTTAATGCCAGTTATCATTAGCTAGCTAGGTAGAAACACCCTTTTAATGCCAGTTATCATTAGCTAGCTAGATAGAAACACCATTTTAATGCCAGTTATCATTAGCTAGCTAGGTAGACACACCCTTTTAATGCCAGTTAACCTCTCTGGGGTAGGTGGGACGCAATCGTCCCACCTGGCCAATAGCCAGGGAAAATACAGAGCGCCATATTCAAATAAAATGATATAAAAATCAAACGTTCATAAAATCACACATGTAAGATACCAAATTAAAGCTACACTCGTTGTGAATCCAGCCAACATGTCAGATTTCAAAAAGGCTTTTTGGCGAAAGCATAAGATGCTATAATCTGATGATAGCACAACAGTAAACAAAGAGAGTAGCATATTTCAACACTGCAGGCACGACACAAAACGCAGAAATAAAAATATAATTCATTCCTTACCTTTGACGAACTTCTTTTGTTGGTACTCCAATATGTCCCATAAACATCACAAATGGTCATTTTGTTCGATTAATTCCATCGATATATATCCAAAATGTCAATTTATTTGGCGCGTTTCATCCAGAAAAACACAGCTTCCAACTTGCGCAACGTCACTACAAAATATATCAAAAGTTACATGTAAACTTTACCAAAACTTTTCAAACTACTTTTGTAATACAACGTTAGGTATTTTTAAACGTTAATAATCGATCAAATTGAAGACGGGATGATCTGTGTTCAATACAAAAAGAAAACAAACTGACGCAACTTTTCTGGTAATTTGCCTCTCTCAAACAATTTACTTCAAGTGACCCTCATTAAAGATGGCCGTACTTCTTCATTACACAAAGGAAAAACCTCAAACAATTTCCAAAGACTGGTGACATCCAGTGGAAGCGGTAGGAACTACAAACAAGTCCCTTAGAAATCTGGTGTCTCTCATTACTGCTCTTTGCTCTGCACTCTCCTCTCTCTTCTCTCCTCCCTGCTCTCTGCTCTGCACTCTCCTCTCTCTTCTGTCCTTACTGCTCTCTGCTCTGCACTCTCCTCTCTCTTCTCTCCTCACTACTCTGCACTCTCCTCTCTCTTCTCTCCTTACTGCTCCCTGCTCTGCACTCACCTCTCTCTTCTGTCCTTACTGCTCCCTGCTCTGCACTCTCCTCTCTCTTCTCTCCTCACTACTCTGCACTCTCCTCTCTCTTCTCTCCTCTCTGCTCTGCACTCTCCTCTCTCTTCTCTCCTCCCTGCTCTCTGCTCTGCACTCTCCTCTCTCTTCTGTCCTTACTGCTCTCTGCTCTGCACTCTCCTCTCTCTTCTCTCCTCACTACTCTGCACTCTCCTCTCTCTTCTCTCCTCCCTGCTCTCTGCTCTGCACTCTCCTCTCTCTTCTGTCCTTACTGCTCCCTGCTCTGCAGTCTCCTCTCTCTTCTGTCCTTACTGCTCTCTGCTCTGCACTCTCCTCTCTCTTCTCTCTTCACTACTCTGCACTCTCCTCTCTCTTCTCTCCTCACTACTCTGCACTCTCCTCTCTCTTCTGTCCTTACTGCTCTCTGCTCTGCACTCACCTCTCTCTTCTCTCCTCACTACTCTGCACTCTCCTCTCTCTTCTCTCCTCACTACTCTGCACTCTCCTCTCTCTTCTCTCCTCCCTGCTCTGCACTCTCCTCTCTCTTCTCTCCTTACGGCTCCCTGCTCTGCACTCTCCTCTCTCTTCTCTCTTCTCTCCTCCCTGCTCTGCACTCTCCTCTCTCTTCTCTCA